>NC_143139.1:77052348-77355378 GCF_059928025.1 Delphinapterus leucas
CAGACTGAATAGGACTTTGTAGGCCATAAAATGACTGATTTCCTACTGGATGACATGGAGATCCACTGAAGGGTTTACAGAGAAGAGAAGTGGCAGGATCTTTTGCAAATAGGATCATTCTAGATTTAGTGCGAAGACCAGACTATGAATGTTCAAGAACAGAATTAAGGGAGACCAGATAGGATGCTATTGCACAGATACTGGCAGCACTTGGGTATCGTATATGGGCAGAGATATAGGCTGAGATCAGGGTAGCAGCCATGCTAGTGGTGAAAAATGATTAAATCTGGGATATTTTATAAGGGAGAGCTGACAAGATATGTTGATGGATTGGAAGTGGAATATGAGGAAAGAAGAATCGAGGATGACTATAAAATTTTGGCCTGACCAACTGGGAGGACAGAATTGCCATCTACTGAGATGGAGTAGCCTGGGGAAGAGCAAGTTCATGAACAAAAAGAACAGCCTAGCACTGACGGTTTTTGTTGTTGCTAGGCAAATATTTTACAGAATAAACTCATTAAGCCAATTAAATTCCTTGATTCAATTTTAAAATGGCAAAGCTGATTTGTTTCCAACTTTTTTCTATTTCTCTGAAATTATTTTCATCAAGACTATTTTCTATGCAAAATTTACAGCAAAGTTCTGAATCACTAATTAGTTACTGTCTAGAGCAGACGGTATTGATTATGGCTGCTGCCAATTTGAGTTTCCTTTGTCGACCATTATTTCTACCATATCCTGTTTTTCTGGCTGCAGTTTTAACTGTTGTCAATTTTATTTTGCATAGGTTATTTCTACCAAGTCTAGTCTCCATCTTCCTCTCTCACAATTTCTGCAATTTTCAATAACTATAAGATGTGACTTTGAATCAGTTCATCTATAATTTTATCATGTAAAGTTTATGTTGTTGTAAATTTTATTTTAGAATATTTCTATGAGAAATATCCATTGTAAACTGAATAAAAATCTAATGGCTCACAGTTATTTAAGAGACCAGCATCAGGTACATGCAGGGTCCAACTGTTATTGGGTTGAAACCCTTTGCTTAGATGGGTAAAAGTATGTTTACTGCAGCATAATAATTATAGTTAGAAACTGAAGCAATCCAAATGGCCTTCAATAAGGACCAGTAAATAGATTATGGAAAAAAAAAATAGATTATGGAAATAGTTCTCAGGTCTCAGGACCCCTTTACACACCAAAAAAAAAAAAAAGAAAAGTCACTGAGAGCCCAAAGAACTTCTGTTTATGTAGGTTGTATCTATTGATATTTACCGTATTAGAAATTCAAATAGAAAAATATTTTTAATATTTATTAATTCATTTAAAAATAACCCAGGGACTTCCCTGGTGGCTCAGTGGTTAAGAATCCGGCTGCCAATGCAGGGGACACGGGTTCGAGCCCTGGTCTGGGAAGATCCCACATGCCGCAGAGCAACTAAGCTCGTGTGCCACAACTACTGAGCCTGTGCTCTAGAGCCCGTGAGCCACAACTACTGGAGCCCGCACACCTAGAGCCCGTGCTCCGCAACAAGAGAAGCCACTGCAAAGAGAAGCACGCACACCACAATGAAGAGTAGCCCTGCTTCCTGCAACTAGAGAAAGTCCGCATGCAACAACGAAGACCGACCCAATGCAGCCAAAAATAAATAATAAAATAAATTTATTTAAAAAATAAATAAAACAACCCATTAAATGTTAACATAAGTAACATACTTAATGAAAAATAAATGATTTTCCAAACAAAAGAAAAATCAATGGGAAGAGTGGCACTGATTTACATTTTTGCAAACTGCTTTAATATCTGGCTTAATAGAAGCTGGATTTTCATACCTACCTGGGCATTCAATCTGCTGCAATATGTTGTTTTGGTTAAAATATATGAAGAAAATCAAGCCTTCCATTTACTAGGTAAAAGAGGGAAGAATATCTTAACTGTTTCTTCAAACTGTGTAAACTGTTCTTTAATATGACACCAAAACTTGACAAGTGATAGCTTTTTTAGAGGTTAGTTGCAATGTGGAATCAGAAACTATATATTAAAATCTATCCGGCAATGTGAATCCTTTACTCGTGAGTGATTGTGTAACATCGTGCATTGGTCATTTGGGAAACACTGGTTCAGTGAGTTATGTACACCTTTTAAATGTTGACATATTTCATCATACAATATCACATGACATGCAGCCTCTGGAAAATTGCACCATATACTTGTGAGAGAATGATAGTGAAAAGGCAAATACTGTAACATTTTAGTATTATTATGAGAATGGTTTTGACCTTGCTGACTCTCTGAAAGAGAGATGATACTTTGAAAACCTTTAGATTATGGTACCTCTTACTAGGACATAACTTTTATAAAAAATGAAGACCTATCTATTGACATGGATGTCCTTCTACTGGTCTATTAAACCTCAGATTCCACACCTGTCAGAAACATTCCCTGGCTAGATCCTCACTCTACCACAACTCTTCATTAGTTGTTTTTCTTCTGTGCTCCCATAACACCCTATAGAATTATCACAGCACTTACCATATCCTATTATGATTGTCCAATTATTCAACTGTCTCTCACTAGATCAAAGCGAACTTTTTATTTTTAGTTTCTTTTTTAACATCTTTATTGGAGTATAATTGCTTTACCTTGCTGTGTTAGTTTCTGTATAACAAAGTGAATCAGCTATACATATAGATATCCCCATATCCCCTCCCTCTTGCGTCTCCCTCCCACCCTCCCTATCCCACCCCTCTAGGTGGCCACAAAGCACAGAGCTGATCTCCCTGTGCTATGCGGCTGCTTCCCACCAGCTATCTATTTTACATTTGGTAGTGTATATATGTCAATGTCACTCTCTCACTTCATCACAGCTTACCCTTCCCCCTCTCCATGTCAAGTCCATTCTCTACGTCTGCCTCTTTGTTCCTGTCCTGTCCCTAGGTTCTTCAGAACCATTTTTTTTTTTTTTTAGATTCCATATATATATGTTAGCATACAGTATTTGTTTTTCTCTTTCTGATTTACTTGATCAAAGTGCACTTAAATTCAAGGGTATCTTTTATCTCTGTACCACCAAAACCTAGCATATACTACACTTGGTATAAATAAGTTTGGTGAAGCAGTGAATGAACAGTAAACTAGACATACCTCTCCCATCTGTTGTTCAATAATTTGATGTGCAATTTCTTCTATGGTTGCCATGATTTAATTGCCAAGTGTCCTGCCAAAAGTAAAAAGATGCTTTTTTACAATTATACCCATAAAACGTATTTACTGAAGAATTTAAAAATGGAATTATATGTTAGGATTTGCTTCAAAATAATCCAGCTGTGTGGGTGGGGGTGAGAAGGAATAAACAAAACAAGAATGGCCACGTGCTGACAATTACTGAAGACTGCTAAAGTTTATACAGGGATCATAAAACTATTCACTGTGCTTTTATAAATTCTGAAAACGTCTATTAAAAAAACCCAAACTATTCAATACCAAACAATTTCACTTTTCAAAGATACTGAAGCCTAAGCTGCAGACCTGATATAGATTAGGAGTAGTTTATTAACTGAATAAGGGCAACCCAACCTGTAAAAAAAAACCACATCCTTGTAGTCATTTAACACACTTTTAAAGCAGTATATTGTAAACGCTGACAAAATAACTGCATTCATTCAGAGGGCTAGATTTCTCTAGAATTTTGTGATTGTTCTTCATTGTTCTATTAATTTGAATTTTAAAGTAAAACTGTCTTCAAATGGATTTGAGAGCCAGTAAGATTAATGGGTTGACTTTGGCTTTTGCTTTTTCTCTGTATCAGGTAGTCAAGAATACAAAAATTATTTCTGACTTTATCATATTATATACTATGATAAATTCACTAATATTCTGTAATTATAATTAATATTAATTGCCAAATTGTCTGAATTATTTCTTTCAATTACTTTTAAAACCTTAAATCCTTCAATTATTTGTTCTAAAAGCAATACACAATATTTAGATTAATTACTCAACTCTCTCTCACTAGATTGAAAAGTAGTGCCCTCAACCTCTCTGGAACCAACCAAGGAGAGAGTTACTTCCCAGGTCTGTGTGCTCTGGGTCCATGATGGCAGTGGCAGCCCTCCCAAACTCTGACCCATCTTTGGGGGGGTCATTCTTCCCTTTTCTTGAAGGATAACACATGTTCAAAACTGAATAGCTCTATTGCCCATCCAGTAGAGTCCCAGAAATCCAATAGCCTTCATTCATTTCATCCCATCTGTGTCCCCTTCAGTCCAAGATGGCAGCATTTCTGCTGGCATGAAATTCCCAGAAGTCTTGCTGCCTCCCATGCAGTTCATGGGGGTCCAAGCCATCAGACAAGAGAGTCCTGAACAGATCTCTTCTGGATAACTCCATCTCTATTCCTGGCTTGTGCTGTATGTAGATCTCAAGGACACTGCTAATGTTGTAGTCTTCTGAACAAGGCCGCTTATTTTCTCCCACAAGAAAAACTCTTCCTCTGAGATTCATTTAAGCCAGTTACACTACAGTTTTTAGTGACTTTTATTGTCATTCATTCATTTCTGTTCCAATTTCATTACTCATTGATGATCTGACACTGATTGTTGTCCCCTTCCTGCCATTCTCCCAGTTTCCTGACCTCAAAGTCCATTAATGTTCACCCAAACGCTACTTTAATATTGTGCTGTCAGATTGCTCTAACATATATATTTAATAAAATTTTAGCTCTTAATATTCTTCAAAGCCTTTCCTTTAACTATAGGACATGAGGTGTCCTTTTATGTGTTTGTTTGTTTATTTATTTATGGCTCTGTTGGGTCTTCGTTGCTGTGCGTGGGCTTTCTCTAGTTGCGTCAAGCAGGGGCTATGCTTCCTTGCGGTGCACGGGCTTCTCACTGCAGTGGCTTCTCTTGTTGCAGAGCACAGGCTCTAGGCGCATGGGCTCAGTAGTTGTGGCTCGCAGGCTCTAGAGCGCAGGCTCAGTAGTTGTGGTGCACGGGCTTAGTTGCTCCATGGCATGTGGGATCTTCCCGGACCAGGGCTTGAACCCGTGTCCCCTGAATTGGCAGGTGGATTCTTAACCACTGTGCCACCAGGGAAGCCCATGGACGTGATGTGTCATTTGTTAAACCTTACATTCTAGCCATATGCACTACTTGTATCCTTGAATTTACCATGTTGCTTTGTGTTTCCATGTCTTTGCTAATGGCTTCTCTACCATGAATGCTATGGAATCACTAGACCAATATGTTTGTTTTCCAAGACGAAATTTAACTCAAAAAGCTGAGGAAAAATGAGCATTCTTTACATATTGTTGATGTAAGTATAAATTGTTATATTTCTAGAAAGAAATTTGCCTATGTCTATGAAGTGCCTTAAAATGTCTATGAAGTGCCTTAAAAATGTTCATACTCATTGATCCAATAATTCATTCAATATTCTTCCATTCAACAAGTACTTGTTGAGTGCTTACTATGAGCCAGGCATTTTTCTAAATGTTAGGGATTGAGCAGTGAGTATTAAAACAAACTTCCCCTTGTAAAATTTATATTTTGGTGGGGTGAAACAGACAACAAATTTCAGCTATTCCCAGAACTGACTTTCCTGGATGATTATTTAATATATACAAACTGTGTATATGAAAAGCTCCTAGAAGGCAAGAATCAACTTTGTGTCAGCACCTTTGACAAACAGCAAGATCTCAGGATGCTTACAGAACTGAAACACATCCTCAGTCTCCTGTTTCAGAAGTACCGATGTCTCTTTAATGGTCAAAGAATAAAGTTTCAGCCCTTCTCCTGGTATTTTTTCAGTATTTACTAAGCCCCTATAACATGCCTGCCACTGCAGACACAAAGCAGCATTCCTTTATAGTCTGACTTCCTCATCTTCTCATTTTATCTCCTACCAGTCCCAGAGGGGCCTCTGTTTAGGACAACTGGAATGTTGTTTATTCCCCAATATACAGTGCCAAGCTCCTCTTCCCTCACTTAAGTTTCCCACCTTTAAAACTCAGTTCTAATTTTTTTTTGTTTTTAATCCAATCTTTCTAGATGAGTACAGCATTTATTGTGTATATTAAGGCTGTTAACAAGGCCTCAAGAACAAACTTCTGTTTACTTCTAATACTGTATGCAAAATTTTATGGGAAGGTGCATTTTTCTAGCGAAAGTCCATGGCCTTCATAAAAGATTTTAAGAGGGTGCAGAGGGTCCTATATGACTTTTAAAAGTTACATGATTATATATACTGTTAATCCTTTATCATATGCGGTTTCTTTTGTCTTTTCTATTCCCCAGGAGTAGGAATTATATTTTGTGTAGCAGACATACAAACAGTAGATATTTTGGGAATGTCTGCTGCCTTTGATTTCCTAAAAAAAGATTGAGATGTCCCTACAAAGAATGATGAAATTACATTTTATGCGATCCACTTTTTAATAAGAATAAATAGAAATATCTTTAGATCTACCAAATTGACACACAAGCAAAATCTAAAATCAAACATTGTGTATCAACCAACCGCAGAGCAGTCACTGTTCAAAATCCCTCCAAAGTCGAAGGCCTATTTACAAGTTCCGGAGGCACAAAACCCCTAAAGGGCTTAACTTCAAGTCTTTTTGCTTTTCCTTTCCAGTTATTTTTTTTTTTTTTTAAACAGCTGACGTATTTAGTGAAGGTTACGAGACAGGTTTGGCAACATTTGTCATTCGTAAAACGGCATCTGCTGGAGTCGGAGGTACAGTTTCTTAACAAAAGAACTACTGGAAGCTTGGACATGACCACTACACTGAGGACCCTTGGCCGTTCCATTTTATTTCTCAAAAGATACAGGTCCAAAGGCAGCGGCCACTCCCGCCCCCGTCGGTCGTGAAAGTTGAGAGCATTATTCCGTCCGTCCTGTGTAAGCACGAGTACTAGCCAGAGGCTCGCGGTGAAAGGGAGCCGGGCCTCGGCTCGCGACCACTCGCAGCCAGGCCGGCCTCTCAGCATCCCGCCAGCGCTCGAGCCCAAGCGGCGCCCCGGGCCCGGGGGCGGCGCGCGGCTTCCTCAGGCGGGGGAAGCGGCAGCGCCGCCGAGACGGAAGCTTTTCCTGTAGGTGAAAGGTCAGAGGCGCCGCGGGAGAGGCTGCAGTGCGCGCCGAGCCGCTCGGGGACTCCCTCTCGCGCCCGCCGCCCCAGCCCCTATCCGGGCTCCCGGCCCCGCGCCGAGCTCCGGCTCCGGCCTCGGCCTCTCTCGGAGCCTCGGGCACTCGGTCCCGCTGCTGCGGCCGCTCTCTGCGCTCCCAGCCCGCCCCGAGCAGCGCGCCGCGGCACTGCCGGAGGGCGGGTTCCGCCGGCCGAAGCCGCAGGCTGTTGGGAACGCTGGGGGCGCGTCCGTTGGCACCTGGGAGGAAGGGCCCTCCCCACGGTCCCCGCTCCGAGCGCCGCTGCAGCCGCTTTTCTCCTCACCCGTCCCTTCTTACCGGCGCTTCTCCGCCGAGCTACGTCCTTCGCCGGGCGTAGACGACAGCCCCGCTGCAGCTGCTGCTGGGCGGCGGGGGGGGGCTCCGGGAAGAGACAGGTTGGAGAAAGCTGAAGGGGGGAGGGTTAAAAAAATGGGGGCAGGGAACTTTCTGGGCTTGGGTATTTGGGGGGGGGTCAGAGTTCGTGACCCCTCCCTGAGCTCCTCGGTGCGCGCTCCCGTCCGCGCCTGCGCACGAGTGCAGTGGAGAGGCGGCGAGAGGAGGTAGTGACGTTCCCCGAGTAGAGGGATGAGAGAACCCAGCCTGTGGAGGTCGACTGTCCCCTATCGGATGGGAGGGAGACTGCCTTGCCGCAGCTGCGCATCCCTATGCGGGACTTCGAGAAGCTGCGTGGCCTTAGCGTTCCGTTTGCAAAAGGCGGTCGTTAAACGAAGTTTTGAGACTGTTCAGATTTGAGCCAGGATAGATAACCCAATCAGCTTTAGACAATTCGGTTTCTAATTTGTGGGGAAGTGGGCTCTGTTTCAGGCTCTTAGCTTGGACTAAACGGCTTATTAGAGGACTAACAAAACTGGGTAGATCCCGATAAAGTATTTTAAATAACCTTAAATAAAACAAGCTGGGGCATAGTCCTCTATAGTAAGGCTAAGTTTTACTTATAAAGTCTTGTGAGTAAATAAGCATAAGGGCTAAATGGAGCTAGAATTTAATATCACTTAGAATGAAAGCTTCTGAAGACTGGCTTTAGTCTGTTTCATTCAGCGGTGTATTCCCAAGCTTATAGGACAGTGCCTAATGGTCAATGAAGATTTGAGAAATGAGGCGTTGATGAACTTCACGTTCTGATAGTGGCTCCTGAGGCACCGAGGTGTGCCAGCCAGGGCTGCCCTGTGTGCAAAGCACTGTGTGGTTTAGATGTTAAGGGAAGGGGGTCCTCGATATGTCTTTTAGTTTCGATTGGCGCTAGAAACGCAGTCACGGATTCAGGCCAGAAACCCAAGTCAGGGAAAACAAAAGTGCACTGGTAAGGAGAACATCTCCTCTGTCATTTCCCTCTGGAACTAGGCGGCTGGACAAAGAAAAGGGGCAAGCAGAAACCGCTAACAAGTAAAAATATGCTCTATGCCTCATTCTCTGGAAGTCTCCCTGTTCCTTTTAGTACCGTTTGTCGTGTGTTTGGTTGTTTTAAGGCAGCCCCTCCTCCGTCCACCCAAATTTGGGATCAAATCGTTAAGTGTGTCCCAAAGACAGAAGCTATAGGTCCAATGGGAAAAGGCAATCTGAGACCTTTCCTCTATTCTTAGTGCCTAATATGCCATTTGGGGAGTATCTTTTGTGGGTGAGAAAGAGCTTCCCCTAATTATGATTCAGGAAAACAGGTCAGTGTGGTTCATCTTTGAATGTGTGGTTCATGGTCAGTGTGGTTCATCTTTAAATTTTTTTAACTATAAAAAATTATGGTTTAGGGGCTTCCCTGGTGGGGCAGTGGTTGAGAGTCTGCCTGCTAGTGCAGGGGACACAGGTTTATGCCCCGGTCCGGGAAGATCCCACATGCTGCGGAGCGGCTGGGCCCGTGAGCCATGGCCGCTGAGCCTGTGCGTCCGGAGCCTGTGCTCCGCAACGGGAGAGGCCACGGCATTGGGAGGCCCGTGTACCGCAAAAAAAAAAATTATGGTTTAAAAGACATCATCGGGCTTCCCTGGTGGCGCAGTGGTTGAGAGTCCGCCTGCCGATGCAGGGGACACAGGTTTATGCCCCGGTCCGGAAAGATCCCACATGCCGCGGAGCGGCTGGGCCCATGAGCCATGGCCGCTGAGCCTGTGCGTCCGGAGCCTGTGCTCCGCAACGGGAGAGGCCACAACAGTGAGAGGCCCGCGTACTGCAAACAAACAAACAAACATCATCACACCAATAGTAGATTTAGTAAATTTATTGTGTATAAATATAATATTAACATTATTTACAGTGCTAATATTTTATTTATAAAGGATCTATATATCTATGTGGACAATAAGATACAAACTATATTATCATTTTAAGTAAAAAGTGTTTCTATAAATTTGTCATTTAAAAAAATAGTATTTCGGGCTTCCCTGGTGGTGCAGCGTTGAGAGTCCGCCTGCCGATGCAGGGGACACGGGTTCGTGCCCCAGTCCGGGAAGATCCCACATGCCGCGGAGCGGCTGGGACCGTGAGCCATGGCCGCTGAGCCTGCGCGTCCGGAGCCTGTGCTCCGCAACGGGAGAGGCCACACAGTGAGAGGCCCGCGTACCGCAAAATAAAAAAAAAAAAATGGTTCTTAACATGCTGTATGACCAACTCATATAAAAGAACCCCCCCCCGCAAAAAAGAGAAGGATTTGATATTGAGGCTTTTTGAAAATTTACTACTACGTTTATCTTAAAACAAAACAAAAATCCTACTAGAAAATTTCCATTAGAAAATAACATTAAAAGTGGCATAGGCTCCAGAATGATGTGTATTAGAGGCATTCAAAAAAAAAAAAAAAGATCCATTTGAATTAATTTAACTCACCAAATACTGGGTGTCCACTTCATGCAAGGCACTCTGCCAGATGCTGAGGAGGAATCTCAAATGAACAAGATACAGTTGTTGGTCTCAAGGCTAGGATGTGATAAGCACCATAAAAAAGTCTGTTTAGGAGCTAAAGGCTACGGAAGCATAGAGGAAGGAGACAGTAGGTCTAAGGAGGAACAGAGAGAAGGCCTAGGATCAACTGTTACAGAGAAGTCTTGGATAAATAGGCAGAAATGGAGGTGGGGGAAAGGATGAAGAAAAACAAAATGATGTGAACAGAGAAAGGTTGGGTTGGGGTTACCTGCAGTGTATGATACCTGAGGAAAAGTGTTCCACACCAAGCCACTCGGAAGTCAATGAAGGTTGTAAAGAGCAGGGATGAAACTAGATTAGAACTATGCCTTACAAGATGGCTCTGGCAATATTTAAAATGGGACCATGCAAAGAAGGCATTGGAATTAGAAGAAAAGTTATGCCAGTCACTGGGAAGAGGTAACAAGGACTTGAGCTAGGGCAGATGCAATAACAGAAGGACAACAAAGACAGAAAGGATACAAAGGCAATTGTAGAGGGTCCCGTTGACACTTGGAGGCAGATTCTAGAGACTAGAATGGTGTTTTTCCATTGCAGAAGAAAATATACAGATTTGAATGAAAAGAAATTGAGTTGAGTTTTAGGCATGTAAAGTTTAAAGTGCTTAAGATGTAGATGTCCAACAGGTACTTGCAAATATGGACTTGCAGGATGGTGGAAAGAGCAGATCTAAGATCTGAGTTATAATGAGGGCACTTTGGGGACTCTGATTTGGAGATGACCAGAATCCTGTCCTTACTTTCTTCAACAAATATTTTCACTTAAGAGACATAGGGTAGGTATTTTGTGAGAAACTGACATATGAGATATAGTATCTGTCTTCAAGGAGTGGGCAGTGTAGTAAGAGAAATAGGATTTATTTCTCTGGAAGTTCCAGTGACAATATTTAACTACAATGGATCTCAAATTTCAAAACCTGAGTACAATGAAAGCACACTCTGAGACATATCAACATACGCTGTGATAACATTTACATTTTAACTAAATTACTAAATAGCTGGCTTTCCCTATTTCCAGATATATTCTACGAACCAAATATAACACATACCTTTGGCTAACAAAACTACACTTTAAAGTTGTCATCTTCAATTAGTTGTTTCATTAGAAAGAAATACAGCTTTCTATTAAACAAAGGTTGCTCTGATGACCTCATTTTAAGAAATGCTACTACATACTCAAAGAATCAAGGTTTTGGTTAAAAAAGAAGTATCTTGGGCAAAGGACAGTAGGAGGATACTGGGTACATTAGGGAGCAGGGGAAAAGGTTGGGGAGAGGTTCAAAAACGTGGGATGATGCCAAAGATAACCTTTCTCATTCTCCTAGACTCTGGAGGGTCCTCTGCATTTACAGCTGCCACAGATAAAGGAGGAACACTAGTTGGAGACACGTACTAAGAAGGCCAGCCTTCCCCCAGCTTGACCTGGCATCTCTTGTCTAGGTTTCCTTCAGCATCCTTTTGGGCTTAACATTATAACTGCTCTTTTCTCCTCCTTATGAATAAAAGGAGATACTTGAAAAGGATTTGATGGAAGCACATGTATCAGTGTAGTAAATACAGTACTCTTGGGATCTAAGTACTATTTATTTATTTATTAAAGTCTTTATTGAATTTGTTACAATATTGCTTCTGTTTTATGTTTTGGTTTTCTTGGCCGAGAGGCATGTGGGATCTTAGCTCTCCAACCAGGGATCGAACCCACACTCCCTGCTTTGGAAGGGGAAGTCCTAACCACTGGACCACCAGGGAATTCCCTCTAAGTGCTATTTATACCTTCTCCTCATTTACAGAATGCATCCAATATTTTTTTTTGCTAAAATATTAGCTATCAAGAGAGGTTTTTGAAAGTAGCTTTACAAGAAAATGTATATAATTAGGTCTCTCATTTGACATTGAATGAGCAAGGTTAAATAACTGATCAGCTTCAGTGAAGTTATGAAGGATTGATAAGGGGGAAAGGGAATGTTACTATTCCACATTTAAAACATCTTGGCAGGGAAAGTGGTTCAAGACGGCGAGTAGAAGGACGTGCGCTCACTCCCTCTTGCGAGAGCACTGGAATCACAACTAACTGCTCAACAATCATTGACGGGAAGACACTAGAACTCACCAAAAAAGATACCCCACATCCAAAGACAAAGCAGAAGCCACAGTGAGACAGTAGGAGGGGCGCAATCACAATAAAATCAAATCCCATAACTGCCATGTGGGTGACTCACAAACTGGAGAGCACTTATACCACAGAAGTCCACCCAACTGGAGTGAAGGTTCTGAGCCCCACATCAGGCTTCCCAACCTGGGGGTCCGGCAACAGGAAGAGGAATTCCTAGAGAATCAGACTTTGAAGGCTAGTGGGATTTGACTGCAGGACTTCGACAGGACTGGGGGAAACAGAGACTCCACTCTTGGAGGGCACACACAAAGTAGTGTGCTCATCGGGACCCAGGGGAAGAAGCAGTGACCCCAGGGGAGACGGAACCAGACCTACCTGCTAGTGTTGGAGGGTCTCCTACAGAGGCAGGGGTGGCTGTGGCTCACGGTGGGGACAAAGACACTGGCAGCAGAAGTTCTGGGAAGTACTCCTTGGCATGAGCCCTCCCAGAGTCCACCAAAGAGCCGGGTAGGCTCCAGTCCAAATCACCCAATGGTGATTCCATTGGGTCACCTCAGGCCAAACAACCAACAGGGAGGGAACCCAGTCCCACCCATCAGCAGACAAATGGATTAAAATTTTACTGAGCTCTGCCCACCAGAGCAACATCCAGCTCTACCCACCACCAGTCCCTCACATCAGGAAACTTGCACAAGCCTCTTAGATAGCCTCATTCACCGGAGGGCAGACAGCAGACGCAAGAAGAACAACGATCCAGCAGCCTGTGGAACAAAAACCACAATCACAGAAAGGTAAACAAAATGAAAAGGCAAAGGGCTATGTACCAGATGAATGAACAAGATAAAACCCCAGAAAAACTAAATGAAGTGAAGATAGGAAACCTTCCAGAAAAAGAATTCAGAATAATGATAGTAGAGATGATCCAGGACCTCAAAAAAAGAATGGAGGCAAAGATCGAGAAGATGCAAGAAATGTTTAACAAAGACCTAGAAGAATTATAGAACAAACAGAGATGAACAATACAATAACTGACATGAAAAATACACTAGGCGGAATCAATAGCAGAATAACTGAGGCAGAAGAAAGGATAAGTGACCTGGAAGACAGAATGGTGGAATTCACTGCTGCGGAACAGAAAAAGGAAAGAGAATGAAAAGAAATGAAGACAGCCTAAGAGACCTCTGGGACGACATTAAATGCAAAAACATTCGCATTACAGGGGTCCCAGAGGGAGAAGAGAGAGAAAAAAAAGACCCAAGAAAATATTTGAAGAGCTTATAGTCGAAAACTTCCCTAACATGGGAAAGGAAATAGCCACCCAAGTCCAGGAAGTGCAGACAGTCCCAGGCAAGATAAACCCAAGGAGAAACACGCCGAGACACATAGTAATCAAATTGACAAAAATTAAAAACAAAGAAAAATTATTGAAAGCAACAAGGGAAAAACAACAAATAACATACAAGGGAGGGGCTTCCCTGGTGGCGCAGTGGTTGGGAGCCCGCCTGCCGATGCAGGGGACACGGGTTCATGCCCCGGTCCAGGAGGATCCCACGTGCTGTGGAGCAGCTGGGCCCATGGGCCATGGCCACTGGGCCCGTGTGTCCGGAGCCTGTGCTCCACAACGGGAGAGGCCACAGCAGTGAGAGGCCTGCGTACCGCCAAAAAAAAAACACATACAAGGGAACTCCCATAAGGTTAATAGGAGCTCTACAAGCCAGAAGGGAGTGGCATGATTTATTTAAAGTGATGAAAGGGAAGAACCTACAACCAAGATTACTCTACCCGGCAAGGATCTCATTCAGATTCAACGGAGAAATCAAAAGTTTTACAGACAAGCAAAAGCTAAGAGAATTCAGAACCACCAAACCAGCTCTACAACAAATGCTAAAGGAACTTCTCTAAGTGGGAAACACAAGAGAAGAAAAGGACCTACAAAAACAAACCCATAACAATTCAGAAAATGGTAACAGGAACATACATATCGATAATTACCTTAAACGTGAATGGATTAAATGCTCACACCAAAAGACACAGGCTCGCTGAATGTATACAAAAACAAGACCTGGACATATGCTGTCTACAAGAGACCAACTTCAGACCTAGGGACACATACAGAATGAAAGTGAGGGGATGGAAAAAGATATTCCATGCAAATGGATATCAAAAGAAAGCTGGAGTAGCAATACTCATATCAGATAAAATAGACTTTAAAATAATGTTACAAGAGACAAGGAAGGACACTACATAATGATCAAGAGACCAATCCAAGAAGAAGACATAACAATTATAAATTTTTATGCACCCAACATAGGAGCACCTCGATACATAAGGCAACTGCTAACAGCTATAAAAGAGGAAATCAACAGTAACACAATAACAGTGGGGGACCTTAACACCTCACTATACCAATGGACAGATCATACAAACAGAAAATTTATAAGGAAACAGAAGCTTTAAATGACACAATAGGCCAGATAGATTTAATTGATATTTATAGGACATTCCATCCAAAAACAGCAGATTACACTTTCTTCTCAAGTGCACATGGAATATTCTCCAGGATAGATCATGTCTTGGGTCACAAATCAAGCCTCAGGAAATTTAAGAAAATTGAAATCATATCAAGCATCTTTTCTCACCACAACATTATGAGATTAGAAATCAATTACAGGGAAAAAACTAAAAAACACAAACACATGGAGCCTAAGCAATACGTTACTAGATAACCAAGAGATCACTGAAGAAATCAAAGAGGAAATCAAAAAACACCTAGAGACAAATGACAATGAAAACATGATGATCCAAAACCTATGGGATGCAGCAAAAGCAGTTCTAAGAGGGAAGTTTACAGCAATACAAGCCAACCTCAAGAAACAAGAAAAATCTCAAATGAACAATCTAACCTTACACCTAAAGGAACTAGAGAAAGAAGAACAAGCAAAACCCAAAGTTAGCAGAAGGAAAGAAATCATAAAGATCAGAGCAGAAATAAATGAAACAGAAACAAAGAAAACAATAGCAAAGATCAATAAAACTGAAAGCTGGTTCTTTGAGAGATAAACAAAATTGATAAACCATTAGCCAGACTCATCAAGAAAAAGAGGGAGAGGACTCAAATCAATAAAATTAGAAATGAAAAAGGAGAAGTTACAACAGACACCGCAGAAATACAAAGCATCCTAAGAGACTACTACAAGTAACTCCATGCCAATAAAATGGACAACCTGGAAGAAATGGACAAATCCTTACAAAGGTATAACCTTCCACGACTGATCCACGAAGAAATAGAATATATGAACAGACCAATCACAAGTAATGAAATTGAAACTGATTAAAAATCTTCCAACAAACAAAAGTCCAGGACCAGATGGCTTCACAGCTGAATTCTATCAAACATTTAGAAAAGAGTTAACACCCATCCTTCTCAAACTCTTCCAAAAAATTGCAGAGGAAGGAACACTCCCAAACTCATTCTATGATGCCACCATCACCCTGATACCAAAAGAAAATTACAGACCAATATCACTGATGAATATAGATGCAAAAATCCTCAACAAAATACTAGCAAACAGAATACAACAACACATTAAAAGGATCATACACCAAGATCAAGTGGGATTTATCCCAGGGATGCAAGGATTCTTCAGTATACACAAATCAATCAATGTGATACACCATATTAACAAATTGAAGAATAAAAACCATAGGATCATCTCAACAGATGCAGAAAAAGCTTTTGACAAAATTCAACACCCATTTATAATAAAAACTATCCAGAAAGTGGGCATAGAGGGAACCTACCTCAACATAATAAAGGCCATATATGACAAACCCACAGCAAACATCATTCTCGATGGTGAAAAACTGAAAGCATTTCCTCTAAGATCAGGAACAAGACAAGGATGTCCACTCTCGTCACTATTATTCAACATAGTTTTGGAAGCCAGAGCAATCAGAGAAGAAAAAGAAACAAAAGGAATACAAATTGGAAAAGAAGTAAAACTGTCACTGCTTGCAGGTGACATACTATACATAGAGAATCTTAAAGATGCCACCAGAAAACTACTAGAGCTAATCAATGAATTTGGTAAAGTTGCAGGATACACAGAAATCTCTTGCATTCCTATACACTAATGATGAAAAATCTGAGAGAGAAATTAAGGAAACACTCCCACTTACCACTGCAAGAAAAAGGATAAAATACCTAGGAATAAGCCTACCTAGGGAGACAAGACCTTTATGCAGAAAACTATAAGACACTGATGAAAGAAATTAAAGATGATATAAACAGATGGAGAGACATACCATGTTCTTGGATTGGAAGAATCAACATTGTGAAAATGAGTATACTACCCAAAGCAATCTACAGATTCAATGCAATCCCTATCAAATTACCAATGGCATTTTTTACAGAACTAGAACAAAAAATCTTAAAATTTGTATGGAGACACAAAAGACCCCAAATATCCAAAGCAGTCCTGAAGGAAAAAAACAGAGCTGGAGGAATCAGACTCCCTGACTTCAAACTATACTACAAAGCTACAGTAATCAAGACAATATGGTACTGGCACCAAAACAGAAATACAGATCAACGGAACAGGATAGAAAGCCCAGAGATAAACCCATGCACCTATGGTCAACTAAACTATGACAAAGGAGGCAAGGATATACAATGGAGAAAAGACAGCCTCTTCAATAAGTGTGCTGGGAAAACTGGACAGTTACATGTAAAATAATGAAATTAGAACACTCTCTAACACCATACACAAAAATAAACTCAAAATGGATTAGAGACTTAAATGTAAGTATAAAACTCTTAGAGGAAAACATAGGAAGAACACTCTTTGACATAAATTACAGCAAGCTCTTTTTTGATCCACGTCCTAGAGTAATGGAAATAAAAACAAAAATAAATAAATGGGACCCTATGAAACTTAAAAGCTTTCGCAAAGCAAACTACAAACAAGACGAAAAGACAACCCTCAGAATGGGAGAAAGTATTTGCAAACGAATCAATGGAAAAAGGATTAATCTCCAAAATACATAAACAGCTCATGCAGCTCAATATTAAAAGAACAAACAACCCAACCAAGAAATGGGCAGAAGACCTAAATAGACATTTCTCCAAAGAAGACATACATATGGCCAAGAAGCACATGAAAAGCTGCTCTACATCACTAATTATTAGAGACATGCAAATCAAAACTACAATGAGGTATCACGTCACATCACATCTGATGAATGGGCATCATCAGAAAATCTACAAACAACAAATACTGGAGAGGGTGTGGAGAAAAGGGAACCCTCTTGCACTCTTGGTGGGAATGTAAATTGATACAGCCACTATGGAGAACAGTATGGAGGTTCCTTAAAAAACTAAAACTAGAATTACCATATGACCCAGCAATCCCACTACTGGGCATATACCCAGAGAAAACTATAATTCAGAAAGGCATATGCGGCTTCCCTGGTGGCGCAGTGGTTGAGGGTCCGCCTGCAGATGCAGGGGACACAGGTTCGTGCGCCGGTCCGGGAGGATCCCGTGTGCCGCGGAGCGGCTGGGCCCGTGAGCCGTGGCCGCTGGGCCCGTGAGCCGTGCCCACTGAGCCTGCGCGTCCGGAGCCTGTGCTCCGCAATGGAAGAGGTCACGACAGTGAGAGGCCCGCGTACCACCAAAAAAAAAAAAAAAAAAAAAAAAAAGGCATATGCACCCCAATGTTCACTGCAGCACTGTTTACAATAGCCAGGTCATGGAAGCAACCTAAATGCCCATCGACAGACGAATGGATAAAAAAGATGTGGTACATATATACAATGGAATATTACTCAGTCATAAAAAGGAACAAAGTTGGGTCATTTGTAGAGACGTGGATGGATCTAGAGACTGTCATACAGTGTAAAGTAAGTCAGAAAGAAAAAAACAAATATTGTATATTAATGCATATATGTGGAACCTAGAAAAATGGTACAAATGAACCAGTTTGCAGGGCAGAAAAAGAGCCACAGATGTAGAGAACAAACGTATGGACACCAAGGGGGCAAAGTGGTGGGGGTGGGGGGTGTGACGAATTGGGAGATTGGGATTGACATATATACACTAATATAAATGTATAAAATGGATAACTAATAAGAACCTGCTGTATAAAAAAATAAATACAATTCAAAAATTAAAAAAAAAATCTTGGCAGAGGGGTGCTGGTAATCTGATAGCTTCCTCAAAAGGCGCTATATTTTTTTAATTTTCAAAGCCCTCCATGGGGCTAAGCCAACAGCTAGCGTAATCATACATGAGTTTCACATGTAATTAGGAGAATTACTAGAAGTTTATGCAATGTTTCTCGTATTTAAATGTTTAACTGGTTCTTGATTCAGCCAACAGTTGGAAGACAGAATAGCCTTTGTTGATAGTTTTCAGATTCAGATTAAACCAAACCTTGTAGTCAGACGGTTGAGAGCTCAAGAGGAGGAGGGAGGAACTCCAATAACTTGTTGTTTTGCAAAATGCTAGTCCCAGTGAAATAGAAGGAAACACTCTATAAGGCATAACCTTGGTCTCCAAAAAGGACACACTAAAAACTGCAGGGATTTAACATGGAAGCCTTATTCATGCTATCTTGGTTAAAATTAATGAGCTGCAAAGAAGTGTTAATTTACCTACAGTGACAAAAAGATTTGGGAGATAGCATGTGAGGATTTTATGTGAGGTTGCAAGAGGATTCAAAGTGATTCCTCAGCAAGCAATACCCAAAAGACTGCAGCAGCCAACTCTAGGTCTAGTAGATATCCTGGTGCTGCAACAAACATTCAGAAGGCTTCAGAAGGCACTGAGTAATTCTCTTGGCAATCATAAATATAATACTGAGTTAGGAAATCCTTTATATAAAAGCAGAAGGGAAATTTATTTTGCCCTTTAATGAAATGTTCTATGGATAACCTTGCCTTTTAAGATAATTTATATTTAGTTTAAGCTCAGTCAATAAATGTGTATTTTGAACATCAGGAATGACTTTAATCATAGTGTTAATTTCATTTTACTTCTGCTAATCAATTTTATACATAAAGTAGTTCATATGTTAAACAGTATGTGAACCAAAATTAGGAATATAAACCCTTCCTAATGAGGTACGCTGACAGTTGCTTAAAGAAAAATATACTTTTTTAATTACCAGAGAGGACATAACACAAAGTGGTATTAAAAAACCTTTAAAAAATGATACTATACAATTTCCACTAATACTGGCTTTGAATTTGTGTTTTTTGATATGATAATTCCAGTTCATTTAAAAAATCACAATATTATAGAAAATGTAACATTCTTTTTAGATACAAATACCACCATTGACTCAGAATACTTACAATAGCAAAGGACATCATGTAATATAATGCTTGCCATATTTTGCTTTTTAAAGAAATAATACACTTATGTTTGTGTTGAAATGGTAGTTTTTAAAAAAAAGATTAGACTTAATGTAAAGGCCATAGAGTTGATTATTTGTGCTCCCCTGCAAATGGAAACATCCTTTTTCCTACTCATTGTTGAGTTAGATGAAAATTCAGATTCTATCCCTTTGCTATAATTCCTTGATGATGTAACATTATCTCATACCAAAAGAGGTACATAACAGTAGAAATACTTTTGATAATTTACTGGAATTTCATTTCACAGTTACTGAGGTAGAAACTGGTCATGTGTTTTTCCATTAAAAGATACAAAAATTCATCTAAATGTATTGATTCAAAGACATGCGTTTTTTTCACCAGCTGTTTTATAATCATAATTTCCAAACCACACACTGCATGGAAATTTGCTCCTTGATGTGTGTTTTTTATTTACAAAGACTTACCACTAGTGAGAATGTTACAAAGTAACACTGTAAAACACACTGAGAAAACAGTATGGACTGTGTCACAAACAGCTAGGTACTTTAGAATTCAGTGTGAGTCTCAGAAATAACTCTGACCATTAAGTAAACATCAAATTTTTAATAAATAACATACATGAAAAACAAACATTTTATAAAAATTACCTTATACCTAACAAAATAATTTCTTTGATGAAGATTTTGGTTGGATTTATCCTGGCAGTGTTCACTTATATAAAATTTTTGTACTGCATTTACTCTATTCTAATGAAATTCCACCCTTTTGGAATCACACAAGAGATGAAACAAATACAGCTACAATATTGTGCCTTCTTGAAATGCTTCTATCCACCTATAAGAGAAAGTTGTTAGATTTTAAAATAGAATCATCCAATATATGTTACGACAGTATAGATAATAGCTGTGCCTGTGGATCCAATTACTCTAACAGTATATTTAAGATCTTTCCTATAGCAAATGAGAATTCTGTATGTATAGAACTACCCTTTATTTGGTAATCTGGACCAAACTTTGGCCTGAAAAGTGTATCTCTTACTTCTTTCTCTTTTTTGACCACACCACACAGCTTGCAGGATCTCAGTTCCCCAACCAGGGATAGAGCCCAGGCCCTGACAGTGAAAGTGCCGAGTCCTAACCACTGGACCACCAGGGAATTCCTGTGCATCTCTTATTTCTTTGAAGCATGAGGAAGGGGCCATTTCATGTAAAGGCTCTATGAAGTTCTACTGATCCCATTTAATTGATTTTGGAAGTGGATATATCTGCAGAGGCCTTTATTTCAACCCCCTTTCTGCCTTTGGGAATACTAGCTCTGTCCCTGTCTCCTCATCTCTTAATTCTACCAACCAGAGACTCCTTGGGCATCTGTAGTCCAGACCTATTCTAATATTTTCAGTGAAAGGGAATCTAGCATCTAGTAGTCTACTCTCAGTTGATCTAAAGTTTGCATGCAATATAAAAGTGTCTCACTTTCATAGAAGTCTTTCTAAAATTCTTTTGCCTCAAAAGTTTTATTTGACAATATACACAGCTACAATTATTCAGAAGACACTTGGAGGTAGTTTCTTTGTACCTCCCCAGTGGTGTAATGGCTTCTAAACTTACCATGAACACTTGAAATCATTCAATGTAGTTAGTAAAAGTAGCCTGTAGCAGATTTATCTCACATTTTAAGGATGGACTTTTAAAAAAAATTTTAAATGCAAAAGGCATATAAGTTATACCATAATAAAAAGGCTTTTTAAAAGTCAAAAGTTTCCATTAAAATTAACACATTTTAATATTCTATAATGTGCAAATACAGCAACGCATATGATATTAACCTAAAGAGAAATTTATAAATTAGCCTGTATTAATTCTAAATATCAAGTAAGCTGATACCCTTCACCCAACTACATTTAGCTCTGTCTTGAAGGGCTTTCTATCTTGTCAACTTAATGACATAAAGATATATATTCAAAAGCTTATCAGCTTGATGATGAATTCAGGTAAAAATGATGAGAAATATAATATCCAACAGAATTTTAGGGCAATTACTATTTTATCCAAGTAACTATTTTTTAAAGAAAAAATAGTTGTGTCATAATTTAAAAATATTCTTCAGTACTCAAAAGTACCTGATTATTATTCAGGAACATATGTAATTCTGGTACATTAATTTTAACTACCTAAAGAAATGACAAGCCTGGCTTATTTAAAGTATTCTTTTTGATCTGCATGCACTTTTAAAGCCTATTGAGAAAACATGAGCACCTCTTAGTGAAAACAAAATGTATATTTTGTGAGGCCAAAATGAAAATCAAATGAAAGGGAGGCGAACTGAATTGTTTTGTTCAGAAAGGACCTCAGTTTCACAGAGATATGCTTCTCTATGTTAAGCAACCTTATGACATCTAAATAAATATTCTTGTTGGAATTTTGAAGAGACTATTTCAGCCTTTTCCACCTAAAATGATATCCATTTCTTTCTACTCAGTCATTGGGAACAGCATGGGAGCCTCTTAATGTGTTTGACCTTTTCTCCAAAGGAGTAAGTCAGCAAGCAGCTGTTTAAACCCCTGCTGTTCCATGGCACAATTGAATCATTGGATTGCCAAAGTCCCAGAATGTTTCAAGAGAAGATTCTTAACCTCATTGGAGGAGAGGTCAAATAACCTCAGCTTCCCTTCCTTTCAGCAGAGGAGAATCATGCTGCTTCCTTGAAGGTCATGTGTACACAAAATATTTTGGACAGAACTACCTATTTTCTTTCCCTCTCTGCCTCCTGAAAATATTCCAGATACTCTTGCCTGTCTTTAAAACAATTCTAAAGAGTTTGAATAATACGTTAAATTCTTTCTAAATGGTATGTCTGATTTAAATTCTTCGTTGTTTCCATGCATGGAAGTAGGTTATTTTTAAAATCAATCAGTTAAAGTAACAACTTGAAATCTAATGTATGAAAGAAAAATATGTCTAAATTACTTACTTCTGAGCCGAGTGAGCATCATCTGCTTTGAATACATAAAATAACATGTTTTTGTGCAGTAACTGAAACACTCTCGACTCTGAATTCTCATCTTTGACTTGAGTGACAGTGAATCCTAGTAAAGGTTGACTCTCCAAAGCTGCCACATCCTAAATTTACAAAGACACAAAAGGAGATGGGTTTCTAAATGGATACAAAATTCAGATCTGCAAACTCTTGATCTATATAACTCTAACTTAATTTCAAATACATATATATAAAACAATGGTAATTCTAGCAACTTATTCACCTTTCATTTACTCAACGATATTTATTGGGACATCCCTGCCCCACCTACACCATGAGCCAGGCACTATGCCAGACAGTTTTCAGCGTGTTCATATCCACTGAATTTCACATAATTTCTCTACAACCACAGGAGGTAAGTAATTATATTACTTTCATTTTATGGATGTAGAAAATGTAGCTCAGAAAGGTGATATACCCCAGTCCCACCGAACCTCTGCCTTTAGTGAAGTAGTCAGTAGTCACATGGCACTCCCCAAACTTACATTTTAACACTATGGAAAATTCCTAACATTTCTGAGTAAGAGCTCTTTAGATACAAAACAAGGACACTGTTCATGTCAAAAATAATAGCAACATCTCCCCCCTCCCAAAGCAAAGTAAAACAAAAAACAGAGACAAAACAAATAAATTAGGTAAACATTGTAATTATTTCCAGGTAGCATTATAAAACAAGACCCTCAAATTATTCATGTTTAGATTTCAGATCTTACCTCACTTGCAGCATACGTATATAGCACTTTATTTTTTATGACAAACCACAAGTGTTTCCAAGGTTTTTTATTGCCCTTTGATCTGTACAAGTAGCCACTCATAGAAGAATCTTCTGTGTTTGCTGATACCTAGGTAAGCAAACCCCACACACAGTTTAATAGTTTTCATACAAAAACAAAATTTAAAATCACAAAATTGCTTTTGATCATTGGTGCTGAAAGCAATAACCATAATAAGAATATCATGTTTCAGAATGAAATTGTTTATTTTCAAAATCTGCTACTGTACAAATTGAATACTGCCATGCCATGAGCATAAAATCCTTCCTTTTAGAAGCAATTCCAGAATTTTACCTGGTTTAGCTGTGCTTGCATGTATGTGTTTCTTTGCGGGTTCACCTGTATCTTCTCGGTTGCCAGAAGATGAATAATAATTCCACATGTCAAAAATGCCTTTTATTTTTATTTAAGATCCATCCACTTTATTTTTTAACATCTTTATTGGAGTATAATTGCTTTAGAGTATTTTTTTTTTTTTTGCGGTACACGGGCCTCTCACTGTTGTGGCCTCTCCTGTCGCGGAGCACAGGCTCTGGACACGCAGGCTCAGCAGCCATGGTTCACGGGCCCAGCCGCTCCGCGGCATGTGGGATCTTCCCGGACCGGGGCACGAACCCATGTCCCCTACATCGGCAGGCGGACTCTCAACCACTGCGCCACCAGGGAAGCCCCGCGTTACAGTATTGTGTTAGTTTCTGCTGTACAACAAAGTGAATCAGCTATACATATACATATATCCCCATATCTCCTCCCTCTTGCATCTCCCTCCCACCCTCCCTATCCCACCCCTCTAAGTGGTCACAAAGCACTGAGCTGATCTTGCTGTGCTATGTGGCTGCTTCCTACTAGCTATCTATTTTACATTTGGTAGTGTATATATGTCCATGCCACTCTCTCACTTCGTCCCAGCTTACCCTTCCCACTCCCCATGTCCTCAAGTCCATTCTCTACGTCTGCGTCTTCATTCCTCTGCTGCCCCTAGGTTCTTCATAACCTTTTTTTTTTAGATTCCATATATATGTGTTAGCATACGGCATTTGTTTTTCTCTTTCTGACTTACTTCACTCTGTATGACAGACTCTAGGTCCATCCACCTCAGTACAAATAATTTCGTTTCTTTTTATGGCTGAGAAATATTCCATTGTATATATGTGCCACTTCCATGTCCTGGCTATTGTAAATAGAGCTGCAATGAACATTGTGGTACATGACTCTTTTTGAATTATGGTTTTCTCAGGGTATATGCCCAGTAGTGGGATTGCTGGGTCATATGGTAGTTCTATTTTTAATTTTTTAAGGAACCTCCATACTGTTCTCCATAGTGGCTGTATCAATTTACATTCCCACCAACAGTGCAAGAGGGTTCCCTTTTCTCCACACCCACTCCAGAAAAATGCCTTTTTAAAATTGTATTTTGGGACAGTATATATTGTTTATTGCTCCTCTTATTTTGGGTGTTAGGGAAAATTACTTAAACCTTTAACTCAGTTTCTGAAATAACTTTCTGGATTTCTAAAAACTTTATCAATAGAAAAGTAAATAGAAAATTCTTTTTTTTTGGCCATGCCTGCATGGCTTGTGGGATCTTAGTTTCCTGACCAGGGATCAAAGCCGGGCCCTGGCAGTGAAAGCAGAGAGTCCTAACCACTGGACCACCAGGGAATTCCCAGAAAATTCTATTATTAATGGTGATTTTTTTTAAAAAAATATTTATTTATTTATTATTTTTGGCTGTGTCGGGTCTTATTGCGGCACACAGGATCTTTCGTTGCCGCATGAGGGCTCGTTGCAGCACTCGGGCTTCTCTCTAGTTGTGGCTCTTGGGCTCCAGAGCATGTGGGCTCTGTAGTTGTGGCACGCGGGCTTAGTTGCCCCGCGACATGTGCGATCTTTGTTCCCTGACCAGGGATCGAACCCAAGTCCCCTGTATTGGAAGGCAAATTCTTAACCACTGGACCACGAGGGAAGTCCCTTAATGGTGATTTTAAAGATCAGTTTCTGCTCCCCAAATTTTGGTCTAAAAGAAAAGAAGCTTGTTTTGCTTCATAAAAGGCTGAAAGTGTTTCAATCTCTAGGTAAAAGACACTAAGCCTTCAGTGATTATAATATGGCAGTTGAAACTTTTCTCTTTTTAAATATAGGAAAAATAGAGATATAAAAGCCAAGTTTAGGAACTGCCTTATTGGTGGTATGGTGAGCAGACTCCCAAGGTGGCTTCCCACTGAGAATCAGGCTGTTGTAGCATCTCCTCCCCTCCAGTGTGGGCAGGACCTGTGACTGCTCCTAACCAACAAAATATGGTGAAGGTGATGCGCTATCACTCCCATGATTATATTACATTACATAAGACTCCATCTTGCTAGCAGACTGGCTCTAGAGACTTTCTACCATGCTGGCTTTGAAGAAGTAAGCAGACATGTGGGGAGGCCCACGTGGCAAGGAGCTAAGGGCAGCTCCTAAGAGCAGGGTAGATCTTTCCCTAGTCAGCCCCCAGATGAGAACTCAACACTGGCCAACACCTTGACTGCCGCCCTAAAGAGATCCCATCTAAGCTCCTGAGATAATAAATGTGTGTTATTTTAAGCCACTACATTTGTGGTAATTTGGTACAAAGCAATAGAAGACTAATAGAGATGGGGTCTATGAATTTTAAAGTATATCTCTAATCATGTAGTAATTGTATTAATTTCTTATACATTTCATAAAAAGGATGATATATTGTTTAGTGGAAATTTTATTTATTTATTTATTTATTTATTTATTTATTTATTTATTTATTGGCCATGCCGGGTGGCATGCGGCATCTTAGTTCCCTGACCAGGGATCGAACCCGTGCCCCCTGCATTGGGAGCGTGGAGTCTTAACCACTGGACTGCCAGAGAAGTCCCAAGTGGAAAATTTATATCTAATGTTAAATTAGAAATATCTCTCAAGTGCAAGTAAATTTGTATACAGAAATAACATCCCTGTATAGAACTACTAAGTAATTTTTTTAAAAAACTAAAATGTTTACATTCAAAGGAGTTTTCTCTTAAAATGTAGTCACATTGGGATACCCACTATGTACTTATGTTAAGTGTTACTATCATTGCCCAAAATATTTTGTACATTACTCTTTTGGAATATTTTACAATTAATTTATTAGCCATAAAAGATTAATCCCAATACTGAATAGTCATACATAGTCCTCTATTATCTTTTTAAAAGCAAAATTGGTGTTAACCAGCTTAATCACCTAACTGATTCACAAAACTTTCCTTCCAATGATTTATTTAAAAAATAAATGGGTTTCCCTGGTGGTGCAGTGGTTAAGAATCCGGCTGCCAATGCAGGGGACACGGTTTTGAGTGCTGGTCCGGGAAGATCCCACATGCCGCAGAGCAACTAAGCCCGTGCGCCACAACTACTGAGCCTGTGCTCTAGAGCCCACGAGCCACAATTTGTTAGCCCATGAGCCACAACTACTGAAGCCCGTGTGCCTAGAGCCCGTGTTCTGCAACAATAGAAGCCACCGCTATGAGAAGCCCACACACTGCACCAAAGAGTAGCCCCCGCTTGCAGCAACTAGAGAAAGCCATGCACAGCAACGAAGAACCAAAGCAGCCAAAAATAAATAAATAAATAAATTTTTAAAAATAAAAATAAAAAATAAATGAAATCCAACTCAAGAGACGCAGCCCGCCATTACTGAGGGTGCTGAGGCTCTGAATGTATGTAATTCTAAAAAAGAGGAATTTCTAAAAATGTACTGAACATCACTAGAATAAGAACACAACTTCCTAATTCCTCAAAAAGTTAAACATAGAATTACTGTATGATCAAGCAATTTCACTCCTAGGTATATAACCAAGACAAATGGAAACATAAGTCCACATGGAAATCTGCACACAAATGTTTATAGGAACATTATTCACAATAGCCAAAAGGTGGAAACAACCCAAGTGTCCATCAATCGATGAATGGCTAAGTTGTAGTACATACATAAAAAGGAGTACTATGCAGACATGAAAAGAAACAAAGTGCTGGGCTTCCCTGGTGGCGCAGTGGTTGAGAGTCCGCCTGCCGAGGCAGGGGACACAGGTTCGTGCCCTGGTCCGGGAAGATCCCACATGCCGCGGAGCGGCTGGGCCCGTGAGCCATGGCCGCTGAGCCTGTGCATCCGGAGCCTGTGCTCTGCAACGGGAGAGGCCACAACAGTGAGAGGCCTGTGTACCGTAAAAAAAAAAAAAAAGAAACAAAGTGCTGATACATGCTATAACTTAGATGAACCTCAAAAACATTGTGCTAAGTGAAAGAAGCCAGACACAAGGGTCATATATTGTATGACTCCTTTTATATGATAGATCCAGAATAGGCAAATACATAGAGCAGATCCATGGTTGCCAGGGGTTGGAGGGAGGGGGTAGTGGGGACTGATTACTTAGCAGACACAGGGTATTCTTATGAGGTGATGAAAAAGTTTTGAAATTGGAGCAATATGGCAGTTACACATCACTGTGAATACACCAAATACTACTGAATTGTATATTTTAAAATGGTTAATTATATGTTATGTGAATTTCACCTGAGTTTTTTAAAAAAAGACAAAAAATACAGCTTTCTGAGGAGACTACTTTGACTTTTATAGCACTTAACTGGATAAATTTCCCCATGTGACCACAAAGGAGCAAGGCAATGGCCCTCAAACTTTAGTACACATATATCTGAATCACCAAGAATGCTGGTTAAAGTTTCTGATTGTGGGTGGGCCCAGGAATCTGCATTTCTATAAGTTCCCAGGCGGTGCTGCTGCCGATCTGGAGGATGCTTTGAGAACCAGTGGAGCCAAGGGAGAAATGGCTGCAGCCAGGAAGGCCTGTTTGTGTGGCTGGGTGAAAAGATGTACAAAAAAGGATTGGAATTAGGTTGAGTCTAGTCTACAGACCATAACGAGTTTTGGTAGCCAGTGCTGTGGAGTTTCGACTAAAGAGGGGAGCACAGGTAAGAATTATATTTATAAAATGTGACATCAGCATGGAGAGGTGAAAAATTACAGAGAACTTAACATTAATTTGGTTGGTTAAGAACCTTAAGGTTTTTGAATGTACATTTAGATTCAGGAACTGTGTGATGGAAGAAATACAGTTCAGGGGTATTCACTCAGTTGGCTTACCCAGTTCCACATGAAACTTGGCAAATGGAACTGTATGTAAGTCCTATTTTTACTATATGAGATTGGCTATAAATCACTTCCTAGTGTTTCAATGGCCATGATGAAATACACTCAACTTTACATGAGAAACATGATCCTGGTCAAATTTTTAGAGCTGTTTGCTCTTCCATGATGGAAGACCTCCACAGCAACCAAGCAAGAGAACAGAATTTAAAACTACTCTCCTGGCCACAAAACTAGCATGGGTAGAACTAATTAATAAAAATCAAAATAGGAGTGACCAGAAAGGCAGGACTGTCTGAATTCTTGACACGGGCTGACTGAACACCTGAATTTGAGGAACTGGGATAGGATATCATTGATGCCTGTGGATTTACTCCAGAGGCAGGTCTAACTCTGTAGTCTATTATCACTTAAAATTTTTTTCTTTTAAGTTAAAGGAAGAACAACATACTATCAGTGATGTCAGCTGTATATAACCAACTAACGCCTATAAAAAACAAGCCATGCAGATGAGTAAATGCTAATAAAATGCCCCAAATATTCTATAGACTTCTTCCCTCTCCTCAAAGGAGAAAGGAAGGGGTCTCCTCAAAGTAATTTTAAAAATTCACACGTGTCCAAGTTATCTTTCCTTTCTATCATTGCTATAAAATGTTCTCCAAACCTTTCAACAGGCATTTTCTAAATGACTCAGGTCATAAGGGAGATCAAGCAAGATAGTGAGGCCTCAACCACATCCATCACCAGTATTAAAATGCATGTCTTAATAGTGGTGGGAAATGACGTCTTCCTTTATGAAAGAAAAATAGTGTATTATAAGTGTATGAATAATTCAGCCTCTATCAGGTTGCAAGTCTAATGGAAACACTTACTTCTTTGAGAGCAGCTGGGATTTTTTTCTGTTTCCTCCCTGATGGAATACTATGTAAGACTGATGATAAGGTGCTTGAAGGAGATTTGTGATTTCCAGGAGATCCAATCTTAGGAGAGTGCTGGTGATCTAAAACAAATCAGGTACACTTATATAACCAATGGTAAGCATTCTGCAATTCAATTTAATCCAAATCAATAAACGTTGTTGCATAAATATCCATGGAAGGATACTTAAGAAACTTATGACACTTCCCCAGGCTGGAAGTTGAGTGGGAGGAAGACTTCCCACTGTCTATGATTTTATACTTTTTCAACTGCAAGCCATATGAACGGATTGACCTTTTGTGCCTTAAGAATTCTGAAACATGTTTATGTACTACCAACTTTAAAAAAAATTGAAAAAATTTCCCTCCTGACTTTAAAAAAACCCAAACTGACAACATCATTTAGTATATAGATACAAATAATATTACAATGAACAAAATGCTAGAAAAGGGACTATAAGACAAGATGAGGAATAATTAATTTTCACTGCAGAGGTTCAAGGAAAGCTGGGAAAAGAATGAGAGTTTTGAGTTAGCATTAAGGTATAAGTAGGAGTTTGCCAAGCTAAAAAGCGGAGGAAGAACACTCCATGAAGACAAGTCAGCATAAGCAAAAGCACACAGATATGAAATTAGTTCATCTATTTGGAGGTGAGGCTGGGAAAAAAATGGCTGGTTCTAAGGACTGTCTTTTAGGCAGTAGGAAATCAAAGAAAGGCCTTTTGGGCTGGGAAGTAACACGAGCAGACTGAATTTAGAAAAATAAATCTGGCAGTAGGAAAGAGGAAGGATTTGCAGCAGAAAAACCTGTTAAGAAATTAGGACAGTAGTCCACATGAAAGATAATGAAGGCTTTGTTAAGGCTGAGGTGGATAAATAATTCAAGAGCAAGACAGGTTTTTCAAACATAAATTTGACAAGATTTACTGACCAAATGGGTGTGTGTGATGAGGGAGGAGTATTCAAAAATGAATTTTGAATGTTTGAGCCTATATTATATACCCAGAGAACAAAGGGAGGAACATAAGGGTGGCAAAAGATTAGATGGACGTGTCTTTTTGGAAAATGTATACAGATAATAACAAACGATTCCTCTATAAATATATGGATTCTGAAATGGCATGTCATCTAGTTATATTCATTTAGATATTCTCATTGATGATGAAAAGCTATTCTTCATCGACATGAAGGATAATCTTTTAAAAATTTAGATCCTTTAAGTTTCAGGATCTCGTCCCAAAATATAGACCTGAACTGCATTCACCTTAACTGTAGGGATGGATACTTGCAAATAACGAACAGGCAGATTTGATTTATCATTTTGTAGTTGGCGAAAAGCTGCACATTTAGATGTAAAATAAAACCTCACTACATCAGTCCAAGTGATTAGAATAAGGCTAACAAAGTGCCACCTAGTATGTTTCCATAGAGAATTACTTTACTAATAGATAAAAATGATTTGTAATGCGCACACAGTTGTGAAACTAGAAACTTGAAAATTGTTTGGAAGTTCAAAGTTCCCCTGTAACTACTCCAAGCATTTCATCCTGTGATTTCATTTCTACAATCAGGATCCTCAGCAAAACCGTTTTCAGAGTAAAAATAAGTTTCAGTCCAACCTTCCTTGGAATTACCACAAAATATGAGTTAAGAAAGCTTCACTAAGTTAAGAAAGCAAGATACTTAATATTTTGAGAGAAGTATCACCAATCATATTGCTAATGTGCCTAAGATGATTCTTTCAGAAGGTTGTCTGAAAGTATCTGGGGAATAATGGAATTTTCAATTAAATCTTTACTTATATATTACCTAATTTCTGCAGTTCTTGGAAACAATGTTCACATACTCTTGCTGGTTGATTTTTCAGGTAATCTAATCCATATTTATTTGATGAACAAGCTTGGCATACAATCTGAAAACACATTGGAATTATTTCATTTAGAATAACCTTTGTATCTAAACCATCAGTTATGTTACAATTTATAGTTCTGTCTAGTTTTCAAAACCTTTTCATAGTCACTGAGTCTGAATAAAAATTCAGTGGAGCTCAGGCATGTAGGGAACTCACACACAATACCACACTTGAAGAGGCCACAGATTATTACTGAGTGCTTACTACAGATAATAATATACTAAAGGAGTTAACATGTGCAAAATGTTTAGAATAGTGCCCGGTGCATAGTAAGTCCTGTGTTAGCTGTATTTATCATCTTCGTCATCATCGTCATTGTCATCGTCACTGCTGCAACTATGAACACCTCTGCCGTGCCTCTTCCCAGTGTCTGGCCCAAATTAAATGCTGTCTAAATAAGACCCATTAAATCTTTATAGTAACTCTCTGATGTCATTGTTACGATGCTCATTTTACTAATAACATCACGAAGACTCAGAAACATCACTAGTGATAACTTCAACACTGAAAGTTTCCTCCTACTAAGAACTTAGTATTTAGATAAATGCAGTTTCAATAATTATCTGTAAATGTGAGCATCTATTTAATTTGAATTTATTAGTTTTTTTAAAAATGAACATGATCTATTATTGACATTCTGAAGTAATCTTGGGCTAGGAAGAGCTAAGTTCCCTAATAAGATTGCCTTGTGCCTAAATATGTAGAGGAGATATCACCTACGATTCAGTGTCTCCCCCGACCCCCAATGGTTTACAAGGAGAAACATGCTTCTTCGTTAGGTACAGCTTAGAGCTATTGAAAATCACAAGGGAGGTGAGTGTGATCCTCTCTAACCTTTCCACAGGCCCGACAGTGATGTCGTCTCCAGGTCAGAGTAAATTCACTTGTGCAGATCATACACATCGTAGCTCTGGTATCAGGAATCCAGATGGGAGCCTTGGATCCAAGAGGACTAACTTCGTCTTTATTTTCTGAGTCGGCCTGTGGAAGAACGACTTCTGATTATCTCTATGCACACTGCCTGCTACAGCATCAAGCCTTTTTATTTGGACTGGCAGCTCACAATGCTGATGGTATCATTAAGGATGTGGATGAAATATGAGCTATCATATTTTTCATGTTATTAGGATATTAAGATTAGCTACATTCCAACAATCCTCTAGTGCAAAATTAACTTTAAAAGATGCCTGAGGTAGTGCAATAACAGCCAATTAGTTTCTTCCTTAAACTATATTGTATTTTCTACAATGAGGTTTTATAACTAGAAAAAATATGAATGCACTATATGCTATCATAGACTTGTAGTTAGACATTAACAGAATGAATATTTAGCTCTGAAATTACGCACACACCTCCAATCCTTCTGTGAAACACATGTTGCTTTTCTAAACGCCTGGGAAAAGTTTCTTTAAGGTAAAAACTATTTGAAATGCACTGCAAAAACATAAGAAGGAAAAGACAATACCTCATCAAGACTCCTACTGGGACAGAATGTGATTCTTTTCTTGGCATACTCTTCTATTGACCTGGAAATTGCTTCTAGCCATTCATCCCTTTCTGGGGCAGAACTGTTGGGGGCAAAAGAAAGTTCTATCAACCAGATGTCAGCTTTTATTCTTTGCCTTTTTCTTACGTCTTTTCCTTCTGCCATGGCAACAGATTCCACCACCCTCCAACAATGCTAGTCCCAGGCAACAACTCTGAGGTTTACGTGCACAAATAATCAGAGCAGGCATTAGAGAACACACGGCATTTTAGCAAACACAATGCTTTTTTTCTTTCCAAAAATACCGCTTTCTACTGAATGGCTTTTGAAGTCTCCTAAATTTAGAGGTATTTTTGTTTGGTTTAAAGGCTATTCATGCAATTAATAGTTATGATTATTTATATAACCAAGGAGTTTCCTGAGATATAATCCTAGAATTTAAAAATATTCCAAGAAATCAAGTTTCAAATCCAAATTTACAGCACAGAATACTAAATATTTTTAGGTTACTAAATATTCTAGAAAGGGCACTGGAGTAAAGGAAACATATTTTTGGTGTCATAAATAGATGTTGAAGGAGTGGTTAATAAGGGAAATAGCCTTCAGTGGTTGTTAGGGTTCCTCTACCTATTCGGCCCATCACATTTTCTGTTCTTAACCCTCAGTTCATCAGGAGCTATGCGACTCGAATGTAGATGGAAATGGGCGAAATAGGGGGAAAGCCTGCTCAGAAAAACACATTCTTGTCCTCTGTTTTTGCAACCACACCTCCCTCTAAAAAAAATTCTATGGTAACTCAGAATCATCACTGGTATCGCCCATTTTGTTTTGCATACTCAAGAGGGAGAGGCACATTTTAGGTATTGTGTGTGTATGTGTGTGTGTTTGTAGAAAGACAGAATTTAATAATAAATTTAAATCTCTATCATGATAAAACCCATCATAATAATGGGAATGTGATTGTATAAGAAAATGTACACTTTCCTTTTTTTAAGAGAAGCATATACTAAAGTAGGTAGGAGTAAAATGACCTGATATTTGCAATTTGTTTTGAAGTACTTTAGAAAACAGGAAAATTTGTGGCAGAATCTTGGTAATTTTTGAGTCTGGGTGACTGAATATGCAGTTTCATTGTATTATTCACTCTAATTTTAAGTATATTTTAACTTTGAAATAATGACTCTAAAATGAAAAATTCCATCACAAAAAATGATACAAATAGGCCTATTTTGATGAATCCAGAGCAGGTCAAGGAGCTAACTTTAAAAACCACTCACCTTCCCCACAATAATCCTTCTCAGAAATGTATCTTCCTGCTAAATGGCTTCAGTGCCTTTTAGAAAATGCACTCATATGGATGTTAAAAGGAAGATATCCAGTTTACAAATAAGATTTTAAAACTAGTATATTTCTCAAAGTTTCATTATATACCAAAACCAAAATAAAATGGGACAGCCCCTCTCTCTGTAAACCAAACAAAACCTGCCTCAGTTACCTCTACTACTCTATCATCGCTGCCCCAACTAGCTACCACTGACTTAACACTTACTACGTATCAGCCAACTATGCCGAATGCTTTCTTTGCAAATATCACTTCTCATCCTCAGAGGTACCCCATGGAATATACATTGGATCTTACACTCCATTCCCCCAATCCCAACGTCACACACCATCACCATTTACAGAAAAGCCATGTGAGGATCTGAACTGTTAGATAATTTGCTTTAGATAACAGGCTCTGTACTCAATGGTGACTTGGTATCAGATCCAAGTGTGGCTAAGGATGGAACCCTTCACCACCATGTCACCTCTGGCCTCTGTTCCTGTTCTCTGAAGGACTACGCTATGAGAACACAGGCTCAGGTTCCAAGTAAACATTCATAAAATATTACTGTCTCCCCTGCCCTCTCTCCCTCCCCAACTTTTCACTGGAAAAAGTAACAGAAAGTCAAGAGGCAGATGGCTAATTTGAGGATTGCCGTCTGATTTTTCTGGAGCCCTGGGAGCACGCGGAATGTGACTCGACTGTGCAAATCATGTCACATATGCTGTTCTTTCATTTAATCATTCCTGGCTCTCTCTTGTGTGGGGTTCTGCCGAACAATGTTTATCAGCTGATAACACATTTCTCAGAGACCACACACACTTGCCTACAGCATCGAGTGGAGACGTTCTAGCTCTGCCTTTGTGACATGGCTAGTAGAAGAATCAGCATCTTCCTCACAGAAAAACACAGTTAAGCCAAGTATTCTTTTCTTTATGGAATGTGGACATTACCAGATAGCAAATTTGCATTAAACAAGCACCATTTCCCCAATGAATGGAAATAATTTCTAAGGGAAAAACTCTCCAACAGAAGAGATTTCTGGTGTGTTAGACCTTGCCACACTATTTACTTCTTGTGTTAACTGTGGGATGCAACTCTGAGGTCCAAAGGCCACATCACTTCAGTTTATTTGAGTAACATTTACTGGGAGCCTTCTATGGGCCAGGTACTACGCCATGAAGTGGGCACACAAAGTACACTTCACTTGCAAGGGCTCACATCTAATTGACGTGAGACATAAAGTCAGGTAAAAATTACCGTATGATATAATAAATGTAAGATAGATAAGTGACATAGAAGTAGTTAATTACCTTATTTGGGTAGCAGGGAAGGCTTTGCAGAGGTGATGACTAAGGTACTATTGGAACAACTACAGGTGTTTGACAGGGAACTCTGCGGTCTCCCTGTGCACCCTCAGCCATTCTCCTAGCTTTGGTCATCATCTCGAGGCTGATGACTCCTCAGGATATGCCTCTAGTCCAGTCTTCCTTCTGACATCCAGCTCCTGACATCAACTGCCTCCTTGATGACCCCATTTTGATGATTTATAGGCACCACACATTCAATATGCACATCTGAACCTAAATTCCTGATTTTTCTCCTAAAGCTGCACCTTTCCCAGTTTTCCTTATCACAGCAATCCAATACGCTGTACAGGCTGGAGGCTCACTTCTTCTGCCTCTCTCTGTCCCATTACTCGTCTCCTTCAGTTCCCCTCCCAAACCATCCTCCACAGAGCAACCAGATATTCTTTTAAAAAATGCCAAAATGATCACATCATTCCCTTGTAGAAACCTTTCAGTGGTTTCCTGTGGCTCTTAGGCTAAAGACCAAAATCCACAAGACGGTTCTGCATAATCTTTCTCCCTGGCCCTCCAGGTTTATCTTGGGTCACTCTCCCTCTCATTTGCTATGTTCATGACACACTGGCCTTTTAGTTCTTTGAATACACCATGTCCCTTTCCACCTCAGGGTCTTTGTACACACTGTTCCTAATGGCCAGGAGCCTCCTCCTTTTCTCTCTGCCTAGCTATCCAACACCTACTTATCCTTCTTAACTCAATAGACACAGGACTTTAGGGAAGCTACCCCTAACTGCCCTTTTTCCACCAAATCTAATTTAAGATCCCTTGTTTTACAGCCTCATAGCACCTGGTAGTTTCCCTGTATACTACTTAATCTCCCTGATAATTGACTGTGGTAATACTTGCTAAGTGTATGTCTTTCCTAATGGACTGTAAGCTCAGGGAAGGAAAGGCCCTTTTCGTTGTCCACTGTATCCTGATGCCTAGCAAAATGCCTGGCCCAGGGTAGACGCTCCATATTACTTCTTGAACAAAGGGATGCATTCTAGGTGGAGGTAGCCACCTGTGCAAGGAAGAAGGATGTGAAGTAGGCTGGCATGCATGGAGAATCATTAGCAGATCCATGCTGATGGAACATGCCATGCTTTGGTGGGGTTGGTGACACGGAGAGTGAATGGAGATCAGGCTGGTGAGGCAGATAGGAGCAAGATCACAAGAGGCCTCCATCCCTTTTTTACCTGTTACACAGTACCTCAGTGTGGTTGGGGGAATTCAGAAGGAGAGCCTGGCATATGGGTGGCATTTAGTATGTGTTTGTTCCCTTTCTTGCATACCACCTTAACCCTCCTGTGGAAATTTACTTTTCTTTTATCAACAACTTTCCAGTTTTATCATTCTCCTGCATACCCCACATTCACTCCATCCTGATTGGCTCTACCTGATTGAACCATTTCTTACAGCTATAGCCCAGACATCACCATCTATAACCTCCTACCTGGTCTTCCAACTTCTACTCTAGTCTCTGGTGGTCTACTTCTACAAGGCAGACAGTGTGTGCTTTTAAAAATAAAAATGAGGTCACACCAATTCTTAGCTTAAAACCTTTGGATGGTTTCCCATCATACTTAAAAATCCAATGATCTTACTAAGGTCTAGGAGGCCCATCGGAAAAAACACTTGACATCCAGATATTTACCTGATAGGCAACCAAAGAAAGAAAGATCAACCATCATTTCCTGAATTGTTTAATTTTTAATAAACAGAATTTTGTTTTTATAAAAGCCTATTTTAGTTAGAAAACTTAAGTGCAACTGAAAACTTAACTTCCCTATAGGCATGTCCTCTTCGGATCTTTGAAAATAACTCTTGATTTTAAGAACCAGGCTTAAGTATTTGCCAGGAGCCTGATGTACAGGGACTTGATGTTCTTTGCACTTTTGTTCAAACTCAAGAAAGAAAGAAAAGGGTATAGTTCCAGGTGATCAAGCATTTACTTTTTTTTTGGACGTATGGGATCCTCGTTCCATGACCAGGGATCAAACCCATGCCCCCTACAGTGGAAGTGCAGAGTCCTAACCACTGGGCAGCCAGGGAATTCCCCTACTTTCACTCTCTAAATACTGATCTGGAGGATGCTTCAGGTGCCCCCTCCCTTGACGGAACTCTGCTTGCTTTCGCTGGTAGCTGGGAAGCACTTGACAAACCCTGAATACAGGAATTTGTCTTCTCCTATCATCCTGAGATTTGGTGTCAGGCAGCAGTGGCCATTCCATTTCAGAAGAGTGACACGACCCAGGGAGATGCTCTTGCGGTCTGATTTGGGAAGTTAGCACATTTGGTCTGAGTCCTTGACATCCACAGACATAGGCAATATCAGAATGGTTAAAAGCATGAATTTTAGTGTCAGATTCAAATTTCAGCTCCCCTGCTCTGCTACGTAACAGCTGGTTGGCTTTTTTCACCATAAAATGGGTATAATAGTAGCAACTTACCTTAAAAGGTTAGTGTGAAGATTTGATGAATTAATACACAGAAAGTGCTTAGGACAGTAGTCCCTGGCACAAAGTAAGCGCTACATCAATGCTTGCTCTATTTTTATTATGTCAAAGGTGAGATCTGAGAGCCGCCCAGACTTGTTATGCAGATTCAGCAACGCAGCAAGCTGTGGCTGTTGGCGGCTCTCCCTTCACCAGTCAAATCCTCCCACACATGCACTTCTACCACTCAGCCAAAACTGAATAATATGCGTGTATGAGTCACACAGCCCCAGGTTTCCTCAGTACTTGATTTACATTATGGTAATATATTTTGACTTACACATATGTCACTGTAGGTTCTGATTTGAGGCAATGTGGTATGTCATAATAACAACAGATTTAAAAGCAGAAAGTTTCTACCTGTATCCTGACTTTGCCAGCTATGCATCCTTAAGAAAGCAACTCAATTTTTCTGTAACTTAGTCTTCCTCCTTTTTATGACACCTACCTCAGTAGATTTGTTATGACCTCTGAATGCTACACGAACACTTCCTAGTAAACTATAAAGCACTAGATGTTTTTAAAAACATTACGTATCACTGTAAAATGACTTGAAATAAACCACTTTAAAAAAATGATCAGCAAAGCACTTTTCGGCATTATTATTCCATTCAGAGGAACATTTTAGTCTTTGTACTTCTAGCACACTATTGCATCAGCTCTTAGACATCCCACCTACATGGTAAATCAAGAGTAAACTGCATGGTATTAGGAGAGAAAAGCAAAGGAAATAAAATAAGTTTACTAGTTAACCTAAATGTGAAAACTGCTGGAAAATGTTTGACTCCGCAATACTGACAAATGTTCACCTATACATTTTTTTTTTTTTTTGCGATACGTGGGCCCCTCACTGCTGCGGCCTCTCCCGTTGCGGAACACAGGCTCCGGACGCGCAGGCTCAGCGGCCATGGCTCACGGGCCCAGCCGCTCCGTGGCATGTGGGATCCTCCCAGACCGGGGCACGAACCCGCGTCCCCTGCATCAGCAGGCGGACTCTCAACCACTGCGCCACGAGGGAAGCCCCCACCTATACATTTTTAAAATTTACCTGGCTGAGAGTATGAAGGAACGTTCTACACTTTCAATCTTTAGTTCATTCTGATATGCCTCTTGGGTAGGTTTTCTGACCTGGAAGAAAACAAAATGATTGAACAGACTCATCCAATTGAAAACCTCACTGCTGAAGCATAGCTAAAATTGCCCAATGCCCCCACTGCTGACAGCCACCCCCAGCCTTCATATCCAGCTTGATCTACCATCACTCTCCCTCATCTGCTCTGTGCTCCAGATGAATTTAAATACCCACATACAAGAAGGCCCAACTTACCCACCTTCAGGCCTTTGCTCACACTATTCCCTGTACCTAGAATGCCTTTCCCTACATCTCAGCGGGGCCAAATGTGACCAATTCTGTAAGGCTCTTGGCTCTTCCTCCAAAAAGACTTCCTCAAGTCTCCCTCTTCCTAACTACCACCAATCCCTCTACCATGTCCCACCAGAAGCTGCACGTTCTTTATTTTCTGAGCTCCCACAAACTTTAACTGCGCCTTTATAGTGATATGTATTACTATCTATTTTATAGGTATTGATATGCAGCGTATTAGCTTCCCAACTAGTTGCTAAACTCCTGGAGGGATTGGAGTAGAGGTGGAGACAAAAGAATCATGCTTCAATTCATCTTTATATTTTTCACTAAACCGATAACACATTTTGTTTATAGTAGTTCTCAGTATAGTAGTTCTCAATATCTTAAGACTCAATTAATGTATGAGGGAACAAATAACTACAAAAATGAATAAATGAACAGTAACACATGGAGAGAGAAGAGATAGGGATATGAGAAGATGATTATCTTAGGGCTTTTTCTCTAAATACATTTGGGTAAAAAAATATCTTCTGCAAAAAAAAAAATATATATATATATCTTCTAACAGATGCACAGACCTTCATTCCTGCCAATGAGAGCATGTTGTTCAGTTTGTACATCCCGGACTGCACCGGTGTTGTATACAACAGAGCATCATTAAACTGAAAGTAGAAACATTTCATAGGACAAAGTAAAGCAACAAATTTCAGCTACAAAGATATTGGTAAGATACAGGAATAAAGGAACAATATTACCTCTTTGTTTAAAACTCTGAATATAATACTTATATTCTGCTTATAAAACCAGAACCACCTAGAATGTTCTATTAGAATATTACTAGAAGGCAACTTCTAGAAAATGGGCTTTCTTTCCAAGTTCTATAACAGATTTAACGTTTTCTGAATTCTAAACCCCACCTAAGGTATTATAATCTGCCAAAACAAATCACTGATTGAATCAATTTTTCCAAATCAGAGATGAAATAAACTAAATTCAAAAAGGAAGTGAATTTCTAGTTATGTATCATACAAGACTTTGTTTCCTATACTTGACATGCAAACAAGCAATCCAGCCAGTCAAAGATCCTACTAAAACTGCTGTCTGAATGTGCCAATCTTATCTGTCCTGAACAACCGTCTCCTTTCATTAAGCAATTATCCCTGCCTCGGGCTCAGCAGAAACACACGTGGCCACTTACCAGGAAAAACATTCGGGGCTGCATGACTTTCCGAGATAGCTTCATCAGAATTCCTTCTTTGAGAAAAACCTGATTCATCCAAACAAACATCCATTTAGTACCCTCCCAACACAACTACAATATACATATACATGTAATTTCCTTTTCGACCTTCGTTCCCCAGAATTATTTTGTGTGGAGGCTGGGAAGACATAGTTTCCTTGTTACTTTTTACAGCCATGGCTTCTTTTTAAACCCTGTAAGTCATTTAGGAATTGGATAAGCCAGCAGAGTTTCATAACTCCAATACTGAGCCCAGGGGTACCATATGGTTTGAAATGTAATTGACTGAGTGTGTACTCGATCTTGAGACATAGCCAACATCCTGACAATTGCACTTTGTAATTTCCCTGAATTCATTCCCTCAGTCACTTTTGTGCTCTATGAAGAACATCAAAATACCAATTTTCTCCCAACCCTCATAATCTTCTCTTACATTAAAGATTTTAATTGAAATTGTCTTTAAAGCTGTGTGAGGTCAGCTAGTATTACACAATAAAATGATCCTATTTGATCAGATACTCTGTGGGGTCCCTTGCCGTTCTCCTAATTGAATTGGACTTCTTGTCACAATGACTTAAATCATGAATGTTTTGAAAGGATAGAATGAACTTAGTTGATCCAGATTGGGTCGCTGAAGAGTAACAATAACAAATAACCTATTTTCATAACTCAAATGAAAATAGCTACAAACGGTGCCTAAATCCATTGTATTAAGTTTGCAAAATGCAGTCTAAAACACTTACCCGTCCAGGCTGAACTATTTCATGGTGTCCATTTAAGCTGTACTGAATTTGCATAAGTTTCTGAAAGTTGTCCTACAGAAAGAGAATGCACAGCATATGAAGGCACGGGCTCCCAGGTTCAACAGTACAGCAGCCGTTGAAATGAAGATACTTACTCCTTGCTTCATGGTGTCATTGGCGTGGTTGGCTACCTCTATAACAACGGCAAGGGCATCTAAAATATGTAGGAACAGAAGGGGCATTCAATCACTATCATTACCAATGAATTGCAACACTGAGCAACTCCAGACAACAAGACGGCTAGTTCACAGCCACGGACCACTGCAGGAGATCAGTTAACTGTGAGTGGGCAGAAATATACGCGATGCGGTTGGATGAGAACAAAACCAAGGAAAAACAGTACTTATGAAACAATGAGCCAAAGAAAGACTCTAAAGATACATTACAGACCATGTGTATCAATAGTATGAACATCAGGGTTGTTTTGTGCTGAGAGTTGATTATTCTGTTGAAGTTTACAAGGATGAATAGGATTTTACCTGGAAGCTGAGGACCATTCCAGGATAAACTGCCTTGGGAGAGAAGGATCCTGGGATAGGAAACCAGAATTATGAGGACCAGCTATTTAAGAGGGTCAGGGCTTAGCTGCCTTCTCTTAGTCTGATCCCAAGAGGGAAGAAATGCCACAAGGAAGCATACTAGACCTTAGGAAATTACATACTTTATTTTGTGAGTTGGGTTATTTAGCTTCACCTGTGTTTTATTCTTTTTATTAACCTCTTGCCTTTATTAAATGTTTTTGAATGCTTCAGTCTTGTCATCTTCATAACTAGATATAAAGGAAAAAATCTGTACTTTGTCCCTTTTGGGCTACAGTTGTTCTCAATTCAAGACAATAGTGTTCCCCTAGGGACACTTGGACATGTGTAAGATAATTTTCGGTTGTCACAATGACTGGGAAGGTCCACTGGCCTTTAATGGGTAGGAGCCAGGGATGTTAAACATCCTGCAATGCTAATTAGAAATCCACACAAAGACGGTTATCTGGTATGACAGAAGCCCTACGATTGAGAAAAACTGGTAAGAGTGTTAAAGAAGGAAGCATGCCCTTCTGAGGCTGGTGTGGCAATGACAGTAATCGTCACTAAAAGGACTATTAAAAAAAAAAAATCAATTTCCAGAAAGGGTTTGAGGTGTTTTGGTCCAGCTACTATAACTACCAAGGGATACTCTTTCTGGTACCAACCCTGGAGGTTTCTATAGTCTTTAAATGTATTATTATCACCATTATTAAACGAAAGCTGTATTTCCTTATAGAGACTCAAACCACATATCAGAATTTACTGTATCTGGCACTCATCATGGCAGATATTCAAGAGGTGACCCTGGACACATTCCCTGCTTTCTGGCCTGCTTGAACCTCCAGCGGACAGGGATAAAAGCTTTAAAATTTAATGAATGGATGAAGTAATAAAGCTGCTGCTATTTGGTCACCTGGCCTCCAAGCTCTGACCTCCCCCATCCATTCTGCAATTCTACTTTCCTCATATCATCCCTTTAAGAGGCCCTGGTGACTCTGTTCCTTTAACTCTTCTGCTTATCTTCCAAAGGTATATTAGTCTCACTTTCCCTCACCTTTGGGCAATCTCATCACTTTACTGCATTGCCTCTGGCCATAGAGTGCACATCACTGTTCACTGCTTATCCTAAGCCATGTCTTTGCTGAAGTGTGTAATTTTCTTTAAACAAGCTCCTTAATTTCTGGCCCTGTATTTGTTTTACCTGCAAAATGGAGCTAATAACTCACTTTCCTTGAAGGCAGAAGCCCTGGGACAGATGTTTTCTTGAGGCCCGATCTGCTAAAATCTGTCTAAGATATTTATCTTCATGAGACAGACTCTGACCTGGAATGCCCACTCTTCTTCTTGTCCACCATCTCTCATCAACTCATCTCTGGTTCTACTTCCCTCTAAGCAAAGCTCTGCCTCTTCAATCCTCACACTTTCCTCCATCTTCCAAATGATTCTATACTGCTAAGTGCATCCTTACTTTAAAGCTTTCTGCTTTGTTCTTTATCTGTCGGGTATCATAGACTCTTCTCTTTCTTTTTTTAATATTTCTTTATTTATTTTGTTATGCCGGGTCTTAGTTGCGGCACGTGGGCTCCCAAGTTGCAGCATGCAAACTCTTAGCTGCAGCATGCATGCGGGATGCAGCTCCCCAGCCAGGGATCGAACCCAGGCCCCCTGCATTGGGAGCGTGAGTCAGAACCACTGCACCACCAGGGAAGTCCCTATCACAGACTTTCTTCTTCAACTAAATTATATGTTTACCAGAGACAAGAAGCATGTCATGTCGCCCACTCCAAACTTTTCCTTTAAAAAAGCACCTTTAAAAGCATAACACTTGTGAATAAAAGATGTTACAGAAAAAGTAAAATGATTAATAGAATGAATAAGAATCTCTACAAAAATGGGTTAAAAACCTTTCAGCTTTGTAATCTGATAATGTAAAGGATGCACAAGAATGTGATCAAAATTCATAAAATGAATATGGCGTGGAGATGGATTTGTCTAATGTGTTTCTGTAGATTAGAACCAGGGATAGACCTATGACATTTAAAAGAAACACTACTCTCCTAAACAGAACTAAATCCTCGTGTGTATGTGTGTGTGTGTGTGTGTGTGTGTGTGTGTGTGAGAGAGAGAGAGAGAGAGAAAGACAGCAGACATACATGCACACACACACAGACACAGACACACACAGTGGATTATCCCATGAATGTCAATGAGTCCCTTGTATTGTAATGGACTGTTTCCCTTAAGTACTACTGGGGTGAGGGAGTGGAAGGATGGTAAGGCTAATGCCCATCATTAAACAGTCCCAGAATAATAGGCTATTTTAGACCTTATCTCTAATTTGTGTTGTTTGGTCACTTCATGGACTCATGATTTTAAAGCTTGAAAGAATCTTGCAGATCAACTGGTTCAATCTCTGTTTTTGAAAGCAGTGGACATCTAGAGAAGGTGAATGCACCCCAGCACAGACAGACTGAGCCCAGGAGGATGAAGCTCCCTGACAACAGACTATGCTGGGACCACTCTCTCAGGAGGCTGGCTCCAATGGCTGCCTGACCATGGGCATCTTTTGCCCCTATAATTTCACTTGCATCCAGCACCACTTTATCTAGTTCTATTTTAATTTGCCTAAAACAGAGTTTAAAAAGGCTCTTAAGAATAAAACACAGTTTTGTATATGGGTTTTGTTACGTTTTTACTTTCCAGGTTCAAATGAACATAATATAAAACCTTCTATAACACATGAGACCACAAAAACTGTTTACCTTGAGTGTCTCTGTAATCTCCAGCGTCTTCTAAGAGATTTTTTAAATAGTCTAGAAAAGGAAAAAAAGTTATGGTATTTAGTACAATTAAGCACTAAGGAAAAAACATTTGTCTTTCTTATTCAATACTCTAGTCAGCCTTATTGGTTAATATACATATTCATTCTGTTTGTGCTACCTTTCTAAAAATGAAAGAATAAAGCCCTGGGGTCAATTTGAAATCAGGACACAAAATCAGAGCTAGAAAGAGCCTGAGAGGTTGCACTGGTTACTTTAGAGATGAGGAATCAGGCTACCGAGGACACGGTCTCACTCAAGTAATACAACCTCTTTGTGGCAGAGCTAGGACCAGAACCCGAACCCAGGTCTCCTGATGCCCAGTTCAGCTCTTTAACTCCAACACGCACAAAGTACCTTAATCTCAAGATCAGATGCACGTTTTAGTACCAAATTTCAAGCATCAATAGATTGAATGTCTAAGGAACTCTGAGATCTGGCAATCTTAAGAGTCTAACAATGCCCAGAACACCAGAAAAATGCAATACATATGTCTAAACCAGTGGTACTCAAATGGGGTCAGGTTTGCCCCCCAGGAGAAATTTAGAAATGTCTGAAGACATTTCTGATTATCACAACTGGGGGAAAGGGGATGCCACTGGCATCTAGTGGTTAGAGGCCAGAGACGCTGCTAAACATACTACAAATGCACAGGACAGCCCTACAACAAAGAATTATCTGCACCAAAATGTCAATAGGGCTGCAGTTGAGAAACCCTGGTCTAGATGAAGATGGTCTGGGGCGCTTCCCTGGTGGCACAGTGGTTGAGAGTCCACCTGCCGATGCAGGGGACACAGGTTCTTGCCCCGGTCCGGGAAGATCCCACATGCTGTGGAGCGGATAGGCCCGTGAGCCATGGCCGCTGAGCCTGCGCGTCCGGAGCCTGTGCTCCGCAACGGGAGAGGCCACAACAGTGAGAGGCCCGCGTTCCACACACACACACAAAAAGATGGTCTGTAAATGAGCAACATGGTATATAGTGCTTCTAGTAATACGAAAAATAATTTAAGGCAATAGGTTATATTTCATAAATCCTGTAACCAAGGAACGTTACAGGATTTCAAGGTAATACTTCCTTCTCTGTTGAGAAATGTTGGATGACTTCCCATTAACTCTCAGATTAAAACAAATTCTATTTCCTGGAATTTCAAGTCCCCGCTACGCGGTCCCTGTTGACTTTTCTGCTTTTCTCTCTTGCTACTGCCTTACACAGGCCCTTTGTTCTTAAGTCTGATTCTGCACAATTCCTTAAACACTTCCCATGTGTTCCCTGGCTCCATACCTTTTGTCTTTAATGTTCCCTTCTTCTGAATCCTTTCTCTGTCTCTGCGTATAAAAATTCTACTCATAATTCTTCAAGGCTCATCTCAAATTCCTCCTCTCTTACCAAACTTTCCATTTGAAAGAAATATTCTTTCCCTTTGAATAACACATTACACAGCAGTTACTGTATGCCTTCTATCATTTTCTTTTTCACTAGACTCAAGGCTCCTGTGGGCAGGGCCTGCCTACATCTGATTCATCTTTCTATCTCTCATAGCACTTAGCCAGAGACTTTGCATGCAAGGGACAAGAAATGCTTAATGAATTTAAAAAAATGATTTTTTTTTAGACAGGATTGTGTCTTATTTTAGGTAAAAGGCAATAAAGGCTGAAACCAATCCTAATGCCCATGGGAGTTGGGAAATGGAAAGAGGAAAGGCATATTAAAAGACTGAATGCATTTTTATCAGATCCAATCTCCATTTAGCAATATTATGGAACAGATATAATTTCAACCCATGGATTTATTAAGTCATGCTCAAAGGCACAAAGGGGAACTTGGACGTTAGTGCCAGATTTTCAAACTTAATAGACGACTAACATACACACCCAACTGCTGAAACTATACAACTTTGACACAGTGATCCAAGAACGTGTGTGAGTCTAGACATGCACATTATAAATATCCAGCCCTGGCAACAAGCCACAGCGAGATATCGTGTATGACGACGTTAAGCTTCTGTGCACCACGGCATAGATTCTACCTTGCCAGAGACCATCACAAGCAATTTAGATCTGAAAGTAATCTGAACATAAAAGTTGGAGAGCAATTCTTCCAACCAAATAAATAAGAAACGCACAAAAATTAACAAAATACATTGATTATACACTACACTTAGACTCATCTGGAGATGAAAAACGAACTTAATCTCACTCTGACCCCACTCAGAATGCATTCCATATATAAGCCATGTTTAGTGAATCCAAATATTTAACTTTTCCATGACAGCGACAGGGTTAGGGAGAAAAACTTACTCTTCTTGGGCTACTTCACTAATCAAAAGGGATGTTCCTTAAAGCTGCAGGTAGCTGAAGAGTGTGGAAATGAAAGCAGATTTACCTAAGTATCAGACTCATAGCAAGTTCCCATTTTGTCTTCAATTCTTGTTCTTTAATACAGAAGCATATCCATGCAAGCTGAGACATTTCTCTAAACCAAAAGAGGCCACTGGAAGATGTCCATATTAGGAAATCCTGACCTCAGAATCACTGTGCTGAGCCCAATAAGCTTCTGAGTTGCATTTTCTTTCCTTGTACTCAAGCTCAGCTGCTGCTCGCCAACCTAAACTTTTAGGAGCAAAGTGGAAATACACAAACTGGCTGTGCAGAAAACCCAGGATGAAAATGTTGCAAAATCATGTTATTAATCAAGGAGAAAATGGGGTTAAGGTTTACTTTCCTTGCCAATTAAAAAAAAAAATCTTAAAACTCAACTTACTCCTTTTGAGAACTTTTACCTTTTCTAGGAAGACAAGACCATGATCCCCTCAGTTAAGAGTCACTCGTGCCTTAACTACAGAATGAGAACGAGACTGATCACCCTCTGAGTCAGATGGAATGAGCAATGAAATCACCAGCTGCCCCAGTGACTGTCATAACCCAGGTGAAAAGCAGGAAGGGAAACCAGACAGACACTCCTGCATTGGTCATTTGGAATTGTTTACTACATATCATTTAGGTCCTAGCATCCTGCTGGAGCTTCATTAAAAAATCAAGGAGAGCAGAGGAGTCATCTCAATTTACCATGTTGGACTTGTAGTATTCTATGACTTTCCTGTTTCCACCAAACCAAACAAGGATTCTTCAAAACTTCAGTAATACAAATGCCTCAAATGCTACTGAGGTTATTTATATCAAAGAAAAAAAGGTTGGTACAGCATGCCTGGACACCACAAAATGTACTTTCTGGCCACCAGGTGGCATCGTTGATTAAAAGTTAATCAGTCCCCATCATCACCATCATCCAACATTAGCAGCACAAAACTAACCAAAACATAGCATGTGCAGTCTCAACAGCTATGCAAGTTAACTTTGTCCTCATATATGAGACCCAGAGTGAAAGAATGAGGACCCAACAAATACCATATCTTGTTAGAGGTCTAAGTTTTCAATACATGGGCTCCTAGTAAGTCTTACAATCCCGTGATTGCCCAATCAACGAATAATCAACTTACAGCAGAAAATGATTCAGAGGTACAGTATCCATTTCCTAAAAATGAGTCATCTGTGGGAATCAGGGACTTTTAAATTCAACAGCACACAGTAAGATTCCTGGACTGTGTGCTCAGAAACGGTTGATGGCAGAGCACAGAGGAAATTAGCATATAGGACCGGGTAACGTTCCAAAGTCAAGTGTTTTGAATTTAACGACATGTCTTGCTTTGTATTATCTAGATTTCTTCTTTCCTCCCTAAGTATGTAATGAACTCAGCAACAAAATACAGAATTATGAGATCCAGAGAATAATAAGTCTAGTCAATGAAAGCCTGTTTGCCAAAATTTCAAATGTTAAAAGAAGCCACCTAAAATTATCCTGACTTGTGAAACAGAGTAGAGGTTATTTTAAATACCAAAATAAAGATCAAGTATCAGGTTGTAAGACACACTGCTGCCATCTTGAAGGTGGCTTGGCGAAGAGCTCAAGAGCCCTTGTTGGGAGTGAGAAGGCAGATTCTTACTTTCTTTGTCCAGCCATGTCTAGCAAGAGGTATGTATGTGACTGACCATGTCCTGTGGCATTTCTGGGTGTCAGTATCCCCATACATAAAATAAGTAGGCTTGACCCAGATTGAAAAACTAATGACTCTCATTCTAAAGTATCATGAAGCATACCATGAACATCTCTCTAAAACAACTATTTATTTTGAAGTATTTCCTTCTATTTTTATAAATGTTTGACTTTACTTAATTTTAATAATATATAGAATTTTATAGCACATTTAAAATATTCTAACCCGCACATTTTTTTTAATACATAGGAGTAGCAAACATGCCACTCCAGGGATATATGATATGGGACTTAGGTACTCTATTATTAGACTTAAGTCATTTTTTAGTTATCTTGTTTTGGCTGTTATAAATTGGATGGCCATACATCCTAATTTGCCCATATGATTCTGCCACATTACCTGTTGTCCAAGTATTACTATAAATACTGCCCCTTGCACTCTTTAAAGGTACTGGGTTTGAATAATAAATTGTGTGATTATTTTAATTACAAGTAACAGTGGTCAATGTCTTGATATATTTGTCTTTTTCTATACTTCACATTTTGGGTGTGTATGTGGAGGGGGCAGAATATCAATGGGAAAGAAAAGGTTTTTGTTTTTTTTAAGTACTTTATATATATCATGAGAAACCTTTCATAAAAGGATATACCAATTTAAAATATCATTATTTATATATGAAAATACCAGCTTCACTAAATGATTGCCAGTTGTGTGTATTGTAGTTTTTTATTGCTAATGTAGTAGGGGGGACTGATAACTTATTTTAATTGATATTTATGATTCAGAGGATCTTAAACATGCCACAGTGTACTTATGTATACTTTTTCTGAGTGAATTGTTTGTTCATATTTTTAGTCCAGATATCTATAAAAGTTTTAATATTCTTAGTGAAATAGTATTTTTCATATTTGCTACAAATATGTTTTCTGGTGTACTGTTTCTTTTTATTTCAACTATATTTTAAACCTTTATAATGTTTTTATTATATAGAAGCGTTGAAAGGTGTCAATATTTTCCTTTATAATTTCTTTAATTTGGGGGGCTTAGAAAATCATCTCTCCTCCTCTCCCTACCCTGAGAGTTTTAATAAATAACCAATTTTATTTTTTCCCTGGTTTTCCTATAGTTTAATGCTTCATATGTAATTTTTTATTTTTAAGTTAAGACTTTATGCAGTTTTATGTTTAGAGCAGTTGAGGGGAAGGTACAAAGATTTTCCATATACCTTCTGCTTACAAACATGCACAGCCTCCCTCAGTATCAACATCACCCACCAGAGTTGGGCATTTATTACAACTGATGAACCTACATCAACACATCATTAGCATCTAGAGCCCATAGTTTACTTTACGGCTCACTTTGGTGTACATTCTATGAGTTTGGACAAATATATACAATGAAATGTATCCATCATTATGGTATCATACAGAGTATTTTTACTACCCTAAAAATCCTCTGTGCTCTGCCTATTTATATTTAGTTTAGTTTTTTTTTTTTTTTTTTTTTTGTGGTACGCGGGCCTCTCACTGTCGTGGCCCCTCCCATTGCAGAGCACAGGCTCCGGACACGCAGGCCGAGCGGCCATGGCTCATGGGCCCAGCCGCTCCGCAGCATGTGGGATCTTCCCGGACCGGGGCACGAACCCGTGTCCCCTGCTTTGGCAGGCGGACTCTCAACCACTGCGCCACCAGGGAAGCCCTATATCTAGTTTTGATTTTATTTTTAGTGTATCCAATAATGTATGAATTTTAATTAGTTTTTCCAATTTTAACAGGTTATTCACCAAATAATCCTTTCTATTGTCTTTCACTTCCTACTTTGTCAACACTAGAGTCTTATAAACAACAGTCTATTTCAAGTTACCTCCCTATTCCAACGGCAGAATAATAATTATTATTTTTAACCAATAGGTCTGTTTTTGCAATGGTATTACATGTCTTTAACTGTTGATGTTTTAAAATACGTATTGACTGATGTTTCCCTCTCAGAATATTCTTTAATGATGTACTCTATTTACTACTATACACAAAATCACTTTGATATGTATGGATAAAATTGCAAACTAAGTTAACCTTAATGAGAATATGGAGTGCCAGCAAACTAGTTAAAAGCTAAGTTAATGGTTCTATAGTGTCAAGTATCCCTTTAAGCACAAATGCTAAACCATGGGCTTCAGGAGGACCAGGAGCCTGAATTAATTATCCTATATCCCCCAGCACCTAGAACAAGGTCTGGTGCATATTCAACAAATGTTTCCTTAATTTATGATGGACTAAATGACACTCATTTAGGGTTACCACTTCTTGCTCCATATTTTACTAAGCAGTTGAGATGATACTCTGAGGGTCTAATTAAAAAGTGCTCCAGTCTCTGCTCTAATTCTGCTTCTCAAATATTAGGTCAGTTCTGGCCTCTGAGAATGTGGCCCAGAGATGCCTAAGTTAGAAAAGTGACCTTTCCGGGCTCTCAGGTTCACAGATTCATGTTCTTGGAAAGCTGGCAATGCCTTTCTGTGAATTAAAAAGGCCACTTCTCCTGGGATGATGCAGCCCCTCGCCAGGGCACAAAATACGGCAAGCGGAGCGCTGGCTGGACTTAGAACTCAGCCGGGAGCCCTTGTCAGGGCATAGCCACATGAGGCAGCCCTGGCCTGTCTTACTTTGATAAGTCTGGTCCAGAGGTGGCATGCCCAAAGGACTCACAAACCAAACCTGATGCCAGGCTCGTCCTAGGACAAAATTTTGGATCAGATCTTACAACGGAGAGAATCTCCCTTTGGTCCCTTTTTAGCGGGACATGTTGGCTTGGCATATACAGAATGCCCTTAGGGGAGTCAGACCCACAGGAAAGTCAACAAATGTAAACATCCATTATCTTGACTTCACTGAGACTGCTTTTCTTTGTGGATACATTTAAGCCTGCCAGTTTATCAAGTGAGAATCTCACACGTACAGAAATGGCCTTGATGCAAGCAAGTCTAACTTAAGGAACCTCTTATCCAAATTTGGTCCCCACTACCCTAATTATTGAGGTTTGGGGAGATATTTTAAAAAATATCTTTTTTTAAATAAAAAAAATTTTATAAATAAAATTAAATTTTATAAATTTTTATAAATTTTATAAATATAATTAAATTTTATAAATAAAAATAAATATACTTAAAAAAAAGTATATTTTACTACCCAAAGAACTGCTAAGTGAAGAATAAAGCAAATATAAACACCAAAGTGAATTCAAGTTTGACTGAATTTCAGTGTTTTCTCCAACTGGAACAGTTCCTTTTTTTTTTTTTTTTTTTTAAATGGCCGCGCAGCTTGTGGGATCTTAGTTCCCTTACCAGGGATCAAACCTGTACACCTTCAGTGGAAGGGCAGAGTCCTAAACAATGGACCACGAGGGAATTCCCTGGAACAGTTCCTGATGTGAGCCCATGATTCTGACACATACTAAGAGGGAAACTCTTTGGCAACAGAGTCAGCTTGCTAGATCTTTGGCAAGGCCCATTCCAGCAACACAGGCATTCGGTTACTTGCAGGGAATCCGAGTCAAATCTATACTGAGAATTGGAAAAAGAATGGTTTTGCAGTAATGTCTATGGGTAGAATTCAGAGGGTCTACAAACTTGGACAGACAAAACCAAAAAATCTTTCTACTAATCTCTAAGTGAAATACGGAATTTCCTTCCATTACGAATGTAGTCAACAAATCACAGTATTATCAATGACACCAGGGCTTTATCACCATAGAAATCGCATGTTTTTTATATGACATTACGGTTGTTGCAGGCATCTCAAAATATTGTTTACTCTCACCAGTACTTCAAAATCATGACAGTTACTAGATCCACACCACCTCTTCCTGTTTAATGTATTACCTAAAGAAGCACATGTATTACTCTGTCACTCTTCAAAATTATTTTAATAACTTTATTTCAGGCCAATTGGTTTCCTCTTAATCTTACGAATTCTATTCTGTAACTTCAAAAATTACTCCAAGACAAGATCCATAGGATTCACCACATTCCCAGAGGGATTCTGGCTTAACCTAAAAAGGTTAAGAACACTTGTTTTATACAGAAAGTGAGATTACATTTAAAAGCTATAATTTAATAGAACAAGCAGATAAAATGTGCTTACCTCTTATATCCTGAAGTCTTTCTGTAGTATTAAAATACTTCATGGACATAATTTATTACATATCATCTCTCAAAATACCTTATTCACAACTATGATTAAAAATGAATTGCAACAGAACAAGAGCTGAGCTAATTATCACCCTCCCATTTTACATGGACGGAGCTGCTTTATATCAGGGACTTTGGGTTCCTCAGAAAATAAATTCTTTGGCTGGTGTCCAGGACAGCCTCGCCTTTCATCAAGTTCTGCTCTAGAGAAAGTGTTAGAATGATTTTAGCCTATGGTTTTCAAACAAACACTTGCTAACCAGAAGTTTGAATTTTCAGAAGCAAAAGTTTCAATTTTCAGGAAGAGATTTTTTAAAGTCATGCATTAATTTGATTCTGATCTTTTGTCAAATCTGCTTATTAGCCTGTTCATAACTCAAATTTATAGCTTCAGAACAGAACAGATGTTTTTAATATCCCATTTTCTACCAACATGGGAAATCCTGGATTTCTAAAACCTAGAGGGAGTTAATGCCATCCCAGACTAAAGGCAAAGATTATAGAAAAAGTAATATAATATGTTGTTAAAGTCACTTATAAATATTTTGAACAAGATCAAAGAAACTACCTGATCCAAATTTAATCAAAGTTCAAAAGCCTTTCTTCCCCTCTGCAAATACAGAAATGGAAAAAATACTTCAGAGGAATTTTTAAATTATATTTTTCATTATATTTTCTCCACTATGATCCCCACTGATTCACCTTGTTTCAACACCAATGTAGTAGCTTTCCACAAATAAAAGGCTTTTCACTGAAAAACTTATAATACATATAACACACAAAAAAGACAATAAAAAACAAAAAAACCTCACCTAACAAAAAAACACCAACCCTAAAAGGATATATGATAGTCATCCCTGGATGGTAGAAGATGAAGAGGGACTTTGTTTTTTTATAATATGTAACATATTTTTTATAGGCACAAAAGATCCCTTCAAAAAAAAAAAAAAGTGACCCCTACAAAAATAAATCATCAGAATATTCTCACTCAAACAAGTGACCAGGAACTTCCCTGGTGGCACAGTGGATAAGACTACGTGTTCCCAATGCAGGGGGCCTGGGTTTGATCCCTGGCCAGGGAACTATATCCCACATGCATGCTGCAACTAAGAGTTTGCATGCCGCAACTAAGGAGCCTGCCTGCCACAACTAAGGAGCCCACGAGCTGCAACTAAGGAGCCTGTGTGCTGCAACTAAGACCTGGCACAACCAAATAAATAAATTAATTAATTTAAAAAAATACCAGGGACTTCCCTGGTGGTGCAGTTGTTGAAAATCCGCCTGATAATACAGGAGACTCGGGTTCGAGCCCTGCTCCAGGAAGATCCCACATGTCGTGGAGCAACTAAGCCTGTGAGCCACGACTACTGAGCCTGAGCTCTAGAGCCCGTGAGCCACAACTACTGAGCCCGCGTGCCACAACTACTGAAGTCCGCGTGCCCAGAACCCGTGCTCTGCAACAAGAGAAGCCACCGCAAGGAGACGCCAGTGCACCGCACTGAAGAGCAGCCCCCCCGCTCACCACAACTAGAGAAAGCCTGCGTGCAGCAACGAAGACCCAATGCAGCCAAAAAAAAATAAGTAAATAAATATTTAAAAAAAAAAAAAAAAAGACCTGGAGGAAAAGAAATGGGTTAAACTTAAAAAAAAAAAAAAGGTGACCAGATCAATATAAATTTTAGGAACTGAGAAGAGGAAGAGCTGGGAGGGACCCTGAGGGGTTGGGTGTGGCCCCAAAGAGTAGGACTGTAAGCTCCATAAGGGCAGGGACCACCACTGTGTTGTCTGCCAGTGTATACAGGTGCCCAGCTCAGCGCCAGCCTGTATCAATACTGGTTGAATGAGTAGGTGATTGATGAATGGAGGTGAGAATCTGGCCTTGAAAGTCAGGTTTCAGGAGAGGGTAAGAAAATGAATGCAGCTATAACAAAGGAAAATAAGGTTTGGGCAATTCTTTGGTTATATAGAACAGGTTTATAATTGTGGTCTTTATACTGTGGATAAATCATTTTTTTTTCTAAAGTAAGATTTAACTTTTCAGAGCAGTTTTACATTTATAGCAAAATTAAGGGGAAGGTATGAAGACTTCCCATACATCTCCTGCCCCCACAAATGCACAGCCTCCCCCGTCATCAACATACCCCATCAGCGTGGTCCATTTGTTACAATGGATGAACCTACACTGACACATCATGATCACCCACAATCCACAGTTTACATTAGAGTTCATTCTTGGTGTTGTACATTCTGTGGGTTTGGATAAATGTGTAATGACATGTATCCATCATTATGGTAGGATAAGCAGGTTTTCAACTTTCCTAATAAGCAGAATAAAAGTATATCTGTGGCCTTCCCTGGTGGCGCAGTGATTGAGAGTCCGCCTGCCGATGCAGGGGATGCGGGTTTGTGCCCCAGTCCGGGAAGATCCCACATGCCACGGAGTGGCTAGGCCCGTAAGCCATGGCCGCTGAGCCTGCGCGTCCGGAGCCTGTGCTCCGCAACGGGAGAGGCCACAACAGTGAGAGGCCCGCGTACCGCAAAAAAAAAAAAAAAAAGTATATCTGTGAAATGATAGAAAACATATACACAGTTATCCCTTGGTATCTGCGGGGGATTAGTTCCAGCACTCCTCTCAGATACCAGGACCTGTGGATGCTCAATTCCCTTATATAAAGTGGTGTAGTACAGTCAGCCCTCCCTATCCATAGGTTCCGAATCTGTTGATATCAAGGGCCAACTGTAGGGTCTCTGGCCCCGGTTCCTTGCACAGAGCTCCCCAAATCTTTGTAATTTTCTGAGAGATAAGAGCACTAGGAGTGGGACTCCCCTGGTGGCGCAGAGGTTAAGAATCTGCCTGCCAATGCAGGGGACACGGGTTCGAGCCCTGGTCCGGGAAGATCCCACATGCTGCGGAGCAACTAAGCCTGTGTGCCACAGCTACTAAGCCTGCACTCTAGAGCCCGTGAGCCACAACTACTGAAGCCTCCATGCCACAACTACTGAAGCCCACATGCCTAGAGCCTGTGCTCCGCAACAAGAGAACCCACCGCAATGAGAAGCCCATGCACTGCAACAAAGACCCAATGCAGCCAAAAATAAATAAATAAATAAATTTATTAAAATATATCATATCAAAAATTCATTTAAAAAAAAGGGCAGTAGGTGCATCTTTTGTTCTAATATCTGGTCTTTGACCCTAGTTCTGACACAAAGCCGCCTTGGAATTTCCTAAGTGACAGTAGTGTCCTTTGTTATAATGAGGTGACTCTTGGTCGGCTCCTAGATGGGGACTGGTCACCACAAAGACCAAGCCATGATTAAAAACTTAAAACTTTCAGCCCTACTCTCCATCCTCCAGGAAGGGGAGAGGTGCTAGAAGTGGAGTTAATGATGGGTCATGCTTACGTGATGAATCCTCTATAAAACCCCCAGAATACAGGGTTTGGTGAGGTTCTAGGGAGCTGGTGTGCCCAGAGAGGGCATGGGAGTTCCACCCCCCATACCTTGCCCTATGTATCTTTTCCATATGAAGTTCATTTTTATCTTTTAGCATACCCTTTTATAATAAACTAGTAAATGTAAACAGGTGCTCCCCTGAGTTCTGTGAGCCATTCTAGCAAACTTTCAAACCCAAGGAGAAAGCCATGGGAACCGAGATTTACAGTCGGTCGGTCAGAAATATAGGTTACAGCCTGGGACTTGCGAGTGGCATCTGAAGTTTGGAAGGGTCAGGCTTGTGGAACTGAGCCCACTATCTCCAGGTAGACAGTGTCAGAATTGAATTGAATTATAGGACACGTAGCTGGTGTTGAAGAGAGTCGCTTGGTGTGGGAAAAAACCTATATATCTGGAGTCAGAAGTGTTGAGCGTGGTAGTGTGAGAGCAAAGTGGAGACATGGGAGGAGTGTGTTTTTTCTATGGTCTTCTTGGAAGCGGGCGTGATAAAGGGAGCATGACCAATAGGAAGATATTGCCACAACTTGGCGTGAGTTTAGAAAGGCCTGGCCTGGAGCATAACAAGGGAAATGGAAAGGGCAGGAAGCAGAAGCAGAGGAAAACTAGTCAGCAGATCTTATGATGGAGGAAAGACAAGGAAAGAGAAGCATTTTAGTCCTTTCCACAGTTTTGTTTCTGGGTAACTGGAAGAGTGTTTTTACTCTTAAAAGCAATTTTTCAATCCATCCATCCATCAAGTGTTCACAGGCATCACTGCACAGGGATTCTCCACCTCATAAAAAGGAACAACGTTTATTTCCCTAAGCCTTTCAGTTTACTGAGTCCCTGTTATGTGCCAGAATCTATGCAGACACTGAGTTAGGATAAAAAAGATAGACTCTACCCTGAACTGATGAGGAGGAAGGAAATAAGCAGTGGTAAAAAATTAATGCTGCTCCTTTAGCAGCATCTGTTCACTTTTTAAAAATTGCTCCCTCACTACTGCCTCAAGATCCCCCTTTGTCCTAACTTCACATAGGATGTAGGCCCCACACAGATTGAAAGATCTGGCCAGATCCACTGCTCTTAGGTGGCCAAATTAAGGTAAAATTTACAAGTTTTTCCTGCTTAAATTAAGTAAATCACTTTCTTTACTACTTAAAAAAAAACAATTTTAATCTTAGCATTTCACTATGCAACATACACATTTTCTTTGATCCCATTTTGAGCTGAGCTTAAAAAAATATTACCAAGAATTCAGTTGGAAATTTTTTACTACAACGAAGGAAGAAATAGCCTAAGTAAAATACCCACTAGAAACTCATATTAGGTCCTGAAGAAAACACTGCAGACAATAGGATGCTTGTTTGAACAGTAGGGGCAGGACTGCTGTATCTGGGGACTTCCACTTACCTTTCTCTAAAGGACTCCAAAAGAAACTATCTTACCTTATCTGTACTTCATCCCTGCATTTCTCAATCTTCCCTTCCCAAGAAGCCAAGGTGGGCACAAACCTACTTATACCAAGCCAGGTAGGAATCCCTTTCTCTGCCTGAAACTCAATAAATCGAAGTTGTCAGGAGTTGCCTGAAATAATCTCACTCTTTCTCTCTGTTCCTGTATACTCTGTGCCCCTGGAATTATTCCAAATTCTAAAATGGAAATAAAAGTATCAAGACTTCCCTCACAAGGTTGTGTGGAGGATTAAATCATTGAGCTTGTTTATCCAAAGATGAGGATCCAGAGTTAATTCACATGTTTGAACAGATGCAAACCTAAGACTTAAAATCCAACTTCTAAAAATCTAAGTGCGTAGATAGGGGCACTTTGATAACAAAAGTAGAAATATCTTGCAGAGTATAGAGAAATCAGAACACAACAAAAAGGAGTATTGGAAAATAAGAGTTTTAAATAAAAATACGTATAAAAGGGCTTCCCTGGTGACGCAGTGGTTGAGAGTCCGCCTGCCGATGCAGGGGACACGGGTTCGTGCCCCAGTCCGGGAGGATCCCACATGCCACGCGTAGCGGCTGGGCCCGTGAGCCGTGGCCGCTGGGCCTGTGTGTCTGGAGCCTCTGCTCCGCAATGGGAGAGGGCACAGCAGTGAGAGGCCCGCATACCACACACACACAAAAAAAACCAAAAAACATGTAAAACAAACTTTTGGTACCAACCCCCATATGTCCTTAGGATTATATGACCACAGGTGCTTCAACTAATAGACACTATTTGTGTTGCTGGGGCAAGACACTTCACCTCTCTGGAGGAGAGACTCTCTGAAATTCTCTCTCTCAATGTTGTCCTTTAATTAAGCTACAGATATTCTGGTTAAAGGGATGTTTTAAATGTAGCTTAAAAGCAACCAGAATTATTTCCTAAACAGCTTCCAAGTTATCCCAAAGGGACCCAGATATACTGGGGTGCACTAAATTATTAATTATTAATTAAAAGACTCACTCCTTGACCTCAAGGAGTTTATAATCAAATTAAGGAATCAGGGCTTCCCTGGTGGCGCAGTGGTTGAGAGTCCGCCTGCCAATGCAGGGGACACAGGTTTGTGCCCCAGTCCGGGAAGATCCCACATGTCGCGGAGCGGCTGGGCCCGCGAGCCATGGCCGCTGAGCCTGCGCGTCCGGGGCCTGTGCTCCGCAACGGGAGAGGCCACGACAGTGAGAGGCCCGCGTACCGCAAAAAAAAATTAAGGAATCAACATTCAAGTCATATAAATGTTAGCAAATTCACAAGGCATCAAATAAATATTTACTAAGTCACACTGCACCAATACAAAGGGTTAAGGAGAACTGGAGTAATCAGAGATGGCTTTGGAGGTAATGGTGGACTTCAGGTCAGGTGGAGGAAGGGAAGAATTTGAATCAATGGAAGAAAAGGCATAGAACGAATCGTCAGTTATTGCTTTACAAAGTCTATGTTCTTTCTTTAACTTTAGTCCTGACTTTGTAACCTTGAACAAATAAATCCACTAAGGGTCTGCTATATATAAAGTATGGTACATCATTTAAATAATGGAGATTTTCCAAGTTAAGGGTGGGGAGGGCTTTAAGATTAAAGAAGACAAAGCTCAAAACTAACCCCAAGCTCACATCATGTTGGTTATAAAACAAATGAAATCTGTTCTCTTAAAGAGAATTTTTAAAACTTGCCATTGCTATTGCACCATTAATCAATTTAAATCAAACTCAGTATGAAACCTACATTAAACACATGTGTAACTCTTTTACTTAGATCAGTCACAGTGTGGGAAAAAAAATATTTTTACATGAAAATTTCAGAACCTTGCTCCATCCTTCTCTCATTTGAAACCATAGTCTTTTGCCACTAAAAACAGTACTTAATTCGATAGCTGTAGAAATAGCCTAAGCCATTCAATAGCTCATTTATGATACAGCATTGAATTTATCTAGCAAAAACACAACACATGCATGGGCACTTCCTTTTGCCCTGTGTAGTCTAAATCTCTGCCAAATGCAGAGGAAAGAAAGTACAGATGGACAGGATATCCTCAGATTATGTGGTTTGCCTATGCCATTCCAGAGAGAAATCTAGTGCCTGATTCACAGTTAGAAATTCAAATTAAGTAGAAATACCTAGGGTAGCCAGTCCTGGGGCTGAAAGGCAGGCCTTCCTCATCAGCCGTTCACTAGGCAAGCCTGGAAGGTATGAAGGCTTCCAGAATTCACCTACCTCATTCAGTATAGCTCTTGGCTTACAAGAAAGTGATTAAGGATTAAAGCAGGGGTGCCATTGCTTAAGAACACTAATAGGAACCAAGTACCTCAAAATCTATTTACATAAAATTATAACTGATTGAATTTAGAGTGGTAGTGGCATTTGAATATTCTTGTGCATTTGGACACAATTCTTCAATTCTTTATTTATTTATCTAGATACTTATCTATCTATCTATTTATTTATTTATTTTGGCCATGCCGTGCACCATCTATCTAGCATCCATTTATTTATTTAGGCCATGCCGTGCAGCCTGCAGGATCTTAGTCCCCCAACCAGGGATCAAACCTGTGCCCCCTGCGTTGGAAGTGCAGAGTCTTAACCACTGGACCACCAGGGAAGTCCTTGACATAGTTCTTAATGCACATTATACATGTATATTAAGTCACTGCATATCCAATCCATCTCAGCAAATACCACAGAGGACCTAGTAGTAGTATGTGTTGGATACTATGCTTGGTACTGAGACTATACTCGCTTTTCATGATGCCAGACCACTCAATCACTATAAGCCTGTTATTTCATCTATGTACATAATATTGTGATATATGCATAGCTATGGTGAAGACTTAAAGACCCAATGAATATAAAGTCCTGAGCACAGTGTGTGCCTTCACTCAAATCATAGCTTTCTTTTTCTTTTTTTAACTATTACAGTGGTAAACTAGACACACAGTCCTGTAATCCTGAAGCTCCAGTAGAAGATACAGACGATGACCAGACATAATGACAATCATGATGATAAGGATATGGATACTACTAATAATAGCAGCTAATACTTATTTAGAACTTACTATGACCAAGGCACTATTCTAAGCACACAGCTCATCAATCAATCCTTATCACAACCCTTTGAAGTAAGGAACTAGAGGGCCATGGTAGTTGATATACAAATATGTGGGAGTGACCCTCTAAACCTCATTCTTGAGTGGCTGGGAAAGTACCTTCTTGGGATTAATAATATTAACCAGGTAAAACGACACAGCATTGTGGGGCTGAGACCGTAAAAGAAGTTCTGAGCAAAAGGAATTAACACATATGAATGCCTAGAGCAGAGAATGCACATGGATGACCAAAGAACTAAAGAAGTTCAGTGCCGGCAATGTCTACGTGAGGCTGCCAGCAATGTATAAATTCATGTGTTAGGAAAATAGGCTACCGGATAGAAAAAGAGAGGTGTTCTTAGGAAAGGCAGGGTTTCCTAAGAATGACAGGAGTTGCTTGGTTGGTAATCTGCCAGAGAAGCCCACCTGTTAGCAGCAGCCTGTACTGGGGGATCCTCTGAACCGGCTTGAGCAGGTAGTGCTTGAGGGCCAGATTAGCACAGCGTGGGCTCATCTGAAAGGAAAAGGCAACCAAAGTAAACACACGCATTTTCCTAAGAAGCAAGGGACCCAGATCCAAGTGCTCGGGAAGCCGAACTTTAAATAGCCAGCAACTCTGGGATTCGTGGAGAAGCTCCCTTCAAGGCACAGCTCCTATGCTGAGTGGGAAACCAGAACCATTCACCATGGAGTCTACACCCTCTTGTAGATACATCTTTGAAATCACTGACTCATTGGGAAATTCACAGCCCTCTCGCACAAGGTGGAGGGTGGAGGCTGCAGTCTGAGTTGTAGGCCAATCAGAGGCAGCAGCTACCACTTAGAAAAGCATCTACCAATGTATTCATGAACACACACCAACCCAACAACCAAGAAGGAAATGTGTGGCCCCCAAAATAAGGTGGCAGAAATAAAACTACTGGGAACTGGATTCAAATAACCATCAGAGCCTATCGTCAATATACTCATAATAACAACAGTTGGTGCTGGGGAGAATGCAGAAACTAAGGACAACGTGAAAAGCAGCCTTGCTAAGCAAACCTCGTCTTATAAGCCTGAAGAATGTAAACTTTCTCAGATGAATGGCTACAAAACACAGCCCCCAAATCACACTGTATATGGGAACATTTGATTCTGGAACCCTTTCGACTTGACCACAAGGCCATTTGATTCTGCCGAAAGTTTTTTTCTTAGTATGTACAACAGATACTGGTGCCCATTCCTGAGCCTCTCCTCCTATCTCCAATAAAGGTATTTACTGTGGGGTGACATCAAAATGGCCAAGTGAAAATGTCCCTGCCTTCTAAGATGTCCTGGTGTTCTTACACAGCTCAAGTGGGAAGGAAAGAGTTTTTTCAAATATGATGGTTCTATCTTTTTCTAAATATGTACATCCAGGGTGTGGTATGTAGAATAATTATGAAAGTATAATGACAATGCATGTGAAGAAAGCATCGAGGGACTCCCCTGGTGGCACAGTGGTTAAGAATCCGCCTACCAATGCGGGGGACACGGGTTCGAGCCCTGGTCCAGGAAGATCCCACATGCCGCAGAACAGCTAAGCCCGTGTGACACAACTACTGAGGCCGTGTGCCACAACTACTGAAGCCCGCGTGCCTAGAGCCCATACCCAGTAACAAGAGAAGCCCGCACACCGTAACTAAGAGTAGCCCCCACTCGCCACAACTAGAGAAAGCTCGCGCATAGCAAAGAGGACCAAATACAGCCAAAAATAAAAATAAATAAATACATTTATTTTAAAAAAAGAAAAAAGAAATGAGAAGTAATGAGACATAAGCTTTAAAAAAGAAAAAGGGCTTCTCTGGTGGCGCAGTGGTTGAGAGTCCGCCTGCCGATGCAGGGGACACGGGTTCGTGCCCTGGTCTGGGAAGATCCCACATGCCGCGGAGCGGCTGGGCCCATGAGCCATGGCCGCTGAGCCTGCGCGTCTGGAGCCTGTGCTCCGCAACGGGAGAAGCCGCAACAGTGAGAGGCCCGCGTACCACAAAAAAAAAAAAAAAAAAAAAAAAAAAAGCATCGATCATGCAAGCATCATTAGATATTAGACAGCTAACTTTCTCCGTCATGTTTTCTTTTGCTGCCAAGGCAACAGAACAACTCACTGGACACTGATGAAAACCTGGGTCAATTATCAGTTGCCACAGCTGTATGTACCACACCTCCATTCTTAATATCAATAGCATGAAGACTTCAGAAGAAAGGAAAAGAGGGAAGAAAAGACGACAAATGATTTTAAAGTTTAATTACCGTACAAATTAGAAATCAGCCATATCTTAATACTACTAAAACTTTTCTAGTTTGCTGTAACTGGAATTCACTAATATTTTTAGTTTCAAAACAGAGAAATGGTAGCAAAACAGAGGACGGTAGCAAAAATACCTCAAATTCTCTAACAACAGCAGCAAAACCTGGGTTTTTCTTGTACTGCTCATCCAACAGAGCTATATTCTTATCAAATTCTTTGATATATGTGGAATACATTTTTAGATATGGTCCCTTCTTTACAAAGATATCAGCAATTCTTTGTTGTTCCGTCCTAAGGATAGAGAAGAGATAGACAAAAACAGAAAAAGAGTCAGTATGGTATCCAAAACATATCCAATGATGAGCAGAGCCCCATTTCCAAGCCATTAACTTACCTTTTTTTTCCTCTTCTTGTAAGAAATATCCCCAAATGCCCACTCTTTCCCATTTCCATTATTGCTACCATTAATTACATCTTGCCTGGACTCTGCCAGTCCTCTGACTGGTCTCCCTGCTTTCACCATCTCATGCTTCTGTATAGCCAGAGACTGTGCAGAAAATTCAGATGAACTTTTAAGATAACTTTTTATAAGAGTAATGATAAAGTATGGACAGGAAAACACTTTTTAATTATGTTTTATTTTATCATGCTTTTAAAAAATAGCTTTTAATCATTCCTCAGCCCTTAAACTCTGTGTAATTTTATACTTAGGCTGCAGCTAATTATTAATCACTATTTAGCATATTTTCCCAACATGCAGAAGCAAGATATCTGCAAAACAGGCAGAGGTATTTTCCTGGATTATGTATAAAGAAAGCTTAGAGGGAAATTTTCATCATTTTTATCATGAAAGTAGGTGATACACTATGTTGTTATTTTGGGTTCCCCACGGACTTCAACAATAAATTCAATCCCCCTAGACCAAACTGTACACATTTCCAAAGATGTCACCAAAGTTTCTGTTACTGTCTAAAGACCAGTAAAAGCAGTTAACCTTTGGTATTCTTTTCCTGTTCTAAAATCTACAACATCTGCAATGATGTCATATATGTGTAAATTTTCTAAACCAAATAACAAATCTTCCTATTATCTCGGTGAATGCCCTCCTTTCCAAAATGCCGTTTCCTGGCTTCAAGCTCCAAAAAGATAGACATTTAAAAATGTTTCCAATGTGAATACATCAACTAAAGTCTCCCAATTTCAAAAATCCTGATTATAAAGGTCATCTACAGAAAGTTAAATTGGCTGACTATGGGCCCTTCCTGCTTTTGAGGCAACATTACCAAAGAATTTAAAAATTTAGAGTACAGAGCTAGGTGCAACAGAGAATTCTGGCCATCCGAAGTGATCAATCCACAGGTAACTGCCAAGAAAACTCAATATATTGAAAAAACACAATGTCAGGAACAACGCCTCTCTGTCATACGCAGGGCCCTTATGGCCTCATCTAAACTTGGAAACTGGGAAAGCTGGTCAGTCCATTTTTACCAGTTCAACATTCTTTCCTCCAGTTCCTTCAGGAGATCCCGATTGAGCTCGTACAGCTGAGGCAAGTAGTATAGGATCTGATTTAGGATCCGGTCTTCAATCACTGGTTTCCCAAGTTGCCTGGAAGCATGGGCTACTGCATCCCGGAAATCCTGTTACAGTTCAGAGGAGGAAAAACAATATACATACATATGTAACTTAATAAAAAGCTTTTTCCCCAGTCACTCTCTTCCCTAAAACAATATAAACTGCAAATTGTATTTCCCACGAAGAACTCAAATTGAAAAGTACCCACTTCCTCCTATCCCACTTACTTGGATAGGACACACACACACACACACACACACACACACACAAAATGGCTGGGGTGGATATTTGGTTTTAAAACAGACTGTGTGATATTTCTCTTAAATCTTTTAGTTTGATCTCCAAACTTAGTAATTATACTAAGGGGGTATCTGGAAATTGTATTGCAACTCTAAGTAGTCCTTAAAATTATTCCAATACTACTATATGAACAAAATCCATTTATTTTAAAAGTCTCCAGATCTTAATTTTATTTTGGAAGTGTCCCTTTGTCCACTTTCAGTAATTATTTCCCAAATGCTGGAGCATTCTAAGTGAGGCATGTGGAGGGTGGTGCATTCTTGATAATCAGAGAATACTGGATCCAAGCCCTTACTCCTAGAATACTGTGTTTGTTTGAGCTAGCTCCATTTTCCTCATCTGTTACATGGGTTATGAGACTTTAATTAGATACTGCACACAATGTATTTGACACACAGAATCAACAAAACATTTTAACTCTGGACCTTAAACTCTTTCCTCCCTCTATCCAACCTCCCCATAAATTCACCAGAATCTATACTTTTCATAAATAAAAACTCTTCTCATCACATAGCACTTTTCCCTGTAAGACTATTTATACCATGTTTTAAGACAGGCCCACCCCACCCCACCCTATCACTCCAGAGGATTTGGAAAGGGTGCGGTTGGAGACGGTACTTCTCTAGATTTCACTGTATCTTGAAGCCTACCCCCAGGGGACAAGTAAAACAATGGTGGACTCTGTTCTACAGTCCTGAGGATTCAATAACAAAGGTTATTCCTTCTTAGAAACAGGAGGTTTAATTAAAACCGCAAAGCAAAGGTTGGGTAAAGCAGACTCTCTACTAGGCTTTATCTTCTTTCTCCTTTCTAACTGCTTTCCCTTCAGGAATTCACTGGGCAAATCAAATAAACAAAAAAAGACCCTGATTTCTCCCCTGATCCTTTCAGCACCTACCCCTTACAAACATACAGTAACCATTAGTATTTCTTATGCTTCTTGTGAAGGGCAACAACCTCATACCTAATTTAAAAGTACACAAAAAGCTCCTAGAGTAATGAAAATAAAAACAAAAATAAACAAATGGGATCTAATTAAACGTGAAAGCTTCTGCACAGCAAAGGAAACTATAAACAAAACAAAAAAACCCACAGAATGGGAGAAAATATTTGCAAACAAAGCAACCAACAAGGGATTAATCTCCAAAATATATAAACAGCTCATGCAGCTCTATGTCAAAAAAGCAAACAATCCAATCAAAAAATGGGCAGAAGATCTAAATAGACGTTTCTCCAAAGAAGACCTACAGATGGCAGAGAGGCACATGAAAAGATGCTCAACATCACTAATTATCGGAGAAATGCAAATCAAAACTACAGTGAGGTACCACCTCACACTGGTCAGAATGGCCATGATCAAAAAATCTACAAACAATAAATGCTAGAAAGGGTGTGGAGAAAAGAGAACCCTCCTAACACTGTTGGTGGGAATGTAAATTGGTACAGCCACTATGGGGAACAGTATGGAGGTTCCTTAAAAAAACTAAAAATAGAACTACCATATGATCCAGCAATCCCACTCCTGGGCATATATGAGAAGAAAACCATACTTCAAAAGGATACATGCACCCCAATGTTCATTGTAGCACTATTTACAATAGCCAGGACATGGAGGGGACTTCCCTGGTGGTCCAGTGGTTAAGACGCCACACTTCCATTGCAGGGGGCACAGATTCAATCCCTGGCCAGGGAACTAAGATTCCCACAGGCCTTGTGGTACAGACACACACACACACACACACACACAAAAGACATGGAAGCAAACTAAATATCCATCAACAGATGAATGGATAAAGAAGATGTTTATGTGTGTGTGTGTGTGTGTGTGTACAAATACAATGGGGTATTACTCAGCCATTAAAAAAAAGAATGAAATAATGTCATTTACAGCAACATGGATGGACCTAGAGAGTATCATACTAAGTCAGACAGAGAAAGACAAATATCATATGATATCACTCATATGTGGAGTCTAATTTAAAAAAACAATACAAATGAACTTATTTACAAAACAAAAAGACTTACAGATATTGAAAACAAACTTATGGTGATCAAAGGGGAAATGTGAGGGGGAGGGATAAATCAGGAGCTTGGGATGAACACAAACACTACTATATATAAGACAGATAACCAACAAGGACCTACTGTATAGCACAGGGAACTCTACTCAATATTCTGTGATAACCTATACGAGAAAAGAATCTAAAAAAGAATGAATATATGTATATGTAAAAAAATAAATAAAAGTACACAAAAAGATTCCTCTTCTGGGAATTCCCTGGTGGTCCAGTGGTAAGGACTCCACCTCTGGGCTTCCACTGTAGGGGCATGGGTTCTATCCCTGGTCAGGGAACTAAGATACCACATGCCGCGATCCCGCATGCCGTGAGGGGTGGCCAAAAAAAAATTAAAAAACGATTCCTCTTCTAAGGTATATTTTAGACAAGTCAAATCCTATGTTCAACAGGTGCTAATAAACCCTTCACTTAGGCCTCAGTACCTGGGACTAACTTTATCAGCCCAACACCGTCATATTAACCCAAAGGAACCAACTAGTTAGACCAGTAACTAAAGAACTACTCTGACAACTAATTACTTTAATATAAAATAAGAATTCGTTACTTGTATAAACTACAATCCAGAAAACCACACAAAACAGCTCCAGAAACCAAATGGATCTGGGCCAAATTCCATCTCCCAACAGCTTGTTTCTATCAGCATTCACATTTACTGAGAGAAAATAGAGCCAACTTAACACTTTCGAAAGTCATTAGACTTGCCATCAGGCAGAACTACACAGAATATATTTACATACCACGAATAACATCCTCAATTGTAAATGTATTCAAAGCACAACAGTTAAACATCTTCCATAGCGTTTTTTTTTTATTTTACCAGTTTAATGATTAATATAATTTAGACGCAAGAGTTTCCTTGTTCAGCAAAACAAGAAGCACTGCCCTTTCTTCTGGTAGGATAAATGATGAATATGTTTGTCCCTTGGCAGCAGGATGACTTTTATTTTCCAGTTGGAAGGCATTTCCTCAGCCAGGACAGTGACAGCAGACATTAGCTGCTAAGTAGCTTAAGGACCCTGTTTGACACAGCTTTTGCTAGACTCTGTATTCCATATGTCTGCCACCATTGCCAAAAAGGAAACTGGTTTATTTAAGACACATGCAACAGACACTAGCCAAATCCACACTGCACTGACCAGTGAGGTGGCCACCTCTAACTGGAGGACACTGTCACATACCAGGCAAAACTTTAGTTTTTTTTCCAGTACTACTGGCTGGTGTCAACAGCTCTAGAGGAATGAATGGGTTATGATGCCTTTTTTAAAATTATGAGTAGCATGTCAGAATAGAAGAGAAATATAAGTGCAAAAGAAGAACGTTTAACAAAGACAATAGGAATTTAGAGAGTTTATACCCAGCTATTAAATATTATTCCTAAGACCCAGAGAGTTACATATTTTAAACAAGTACTACGAGGGCCATTGTTAGCCTTCATCGTGGATTTTTGAAAACAGAAAAGAGCACCCCTTCCTCCAGGCCAGTGCAACTCAGACCAAGGGCCTTACTCATAACTGATGGCCTTCTTAACCACACAGCGCAGCCCTGGCCCCAATTCATTCCCTCACCTCGTGGGCTACCATCCCCTGAAAGCCATGTGCAATGGCCCCAGTGCCAGATGCAACTAATTCACACAGGAACTACGCAATCTCTAACTTCTCAGCTCTTCATGAACCTCAACCATTTCCAAACTCGTGCCACTGGAAGGAGGAAACTTTTTTTTTTTTTTAAATAGAAAGGATGATTACAACATATGTCTGGTTATTTTTCTAAATGCTAACAGCCAGGATAATTTGGGAAAGTGTGATGACACTTAAGAGCCAGAGGCAAAACTATTTTGAGGCAGAAGAATCTAAATTTACCAACACCCCCTTGACTAAATCAGTGAGGATGCAAGACCACAGGACTGGCACTTTCAATTAGATGCAAAGTATAATTTTGCACACTGGAAAAGGTGGCTAATTAAAATAAAAGAGGTGAGGGAGCTAGAGTGTAAAAATGTTAGGTAAGCGGGTGAGTTTTTTGTTTGTTTGTTTGCTTTTTTGCTGTACGCAGGCCTCTCACTGTTGTGGCCTCTCCCGTTGCGGAGCAACACAGGCAGCCCCAGCGGCCATGGCTCACGGGCCCAGCCGCTCCGCTGCATGTGGGATCTTCCCGGACCAGGGCACGAACCCGCGTCCCCTGCATCGGCAGGCGGACTGTCAACCACTGCGCCACCAGGGAAGCCCAACGGGTGAGTTTTTTGATATCAACTACATATACTTCAATCTATTGTTCTAACATAAAACCTACCAAAGATTCTGTATGCAAAACTGAACCATCTACACTCTAGTTTCTGATCACCAACAACTTGGCCTTTTTAGAAACAGAAATGGGCTTCTGTATTAAAAAGCATACCATAATAGTATTCTTAATAATTCCAAGAAAACCTACAAATAAGAACCAGATCAACTTAAAAATAACTCAGCTCCTTTGAGGTATTAACATACTAGCCTTACCAGCTCTGATCACTTGGGCAAGAGCAAGCAAAAATCGATGCAAATAAAATCAAGTCTGAACATCTAAAGCAACGAAGCACAAAACAGATGGCCTTGTTTGTCATGTCAGGCTTTATATCTCTAGGACCAAAGAGAAGTAAGTGAGTTAATAACCAGCTGTCCTAACTGGGCTTCCTGACCTTAGGGCATTACTTAACCACTATGATGACACAGTGAATTACGAAGACTAAATGGGCATATGAGCAGACAGGGAGCTCTGCAGGGCTCCCTGCCTACATGAAGGGCATTAAGAATCACTTCATATTAAGCAAAAGCAAAGCAGCTGCTAAGGTCAAAGAGCTTTGAAAAATATAGAGAAAGCAGTGTGATACTATGAAGTTAAAGGGGGTAGGGGAAGGCTCCACATTAACAATTTGATTTTGTTTTAAAATGAAAATATTTGACCAATGAAGTTACTCCTCCCTCTATGTTCAGACCTAGTGATATCATGTACAATCATCAATGCAAAACTGTATAAAACATGGATGAAACCTATCATTTGTCTCAAATCTCCAACCCCTGCTTAATAACATTAAGGAATAATCATCATAATATATTCTAAATGATCATCTTTAGAAGATGAAAAACTAGAACTTCTCCAGTTTCCTGGCCCAACTGAAAGAATTCTGAATGCAAGCCAATATACTCAAAGATACACTGTACCCTACACAGCATGGCAGAGATTTCAAGTAACAATTTTTAATCAATTTCTGAACATTTACTTAGTGCAAGGGCTCAAACAGACCAGGGTTCAAAGTCTGGCTTTGCCATTTAATGGGTTTTGCCATTTAGTGGGTTACTTTTGGCAGTTAGCTTACTTTCTTCATTTAAAAAAACAGAAATGACATCTATCTGATAGGGTGGTTATGAGGATTAAAATAGATAATTTGTGTAACATATGCTGCGAGGTACACAGAGAGCACTCAATAAGGCCATTTATTTAATTAAAGGAGATTTGGTTATCTTAAATGATACATGACCACCATTTAAGATCCACAAGTCCCTGGAAGTTTGGAAAGAGAGCCCTCAAACAGAGGTCTATAAACAGAAGGAAACATTATACCAAACCAAGGTGAGGGAAACAAACACCTCAGCAGCAAGACAAAGGCACTCTTAACAATGAACTTCAGGGACTTCTCTAGCGGTCCAGTGGTTAAGACTCCATGCTCCCAGTACAGGGGGCACGGGTTTGATCCCTGATTGGGGAACTAAGTTCATGCATGCCGCAAGATGAGGTCAAAAATTAAAACAAACAAACCAAAAAAACCAATGAACTTCATTCAGTGAAGGACAGTCCTCATGCGAAGGAAGCTGCTCAGAAGTGAAAGTCTGGTAGCCATGTCAATAGACACCAAAGGCGGATTCTTTATAACTAAAGAACAAACGATACTTAAATGGTTCTCAAAACTGAAAAGACAAGGTATATTCAGTAGAACAAGATGAAGTCATTTTAAAATGGTAAAAACTGGAGGCTTCTATGAAAAAGTCTTTTATTATTTTATTTATTTATTTAATTTATTTATTTTTGGCTGTGTTGGGTCTTCGTTGCTGTGCGCAGGCTTTCTCTAGTTGTGGTGAATGGGGGCTACTCTTTGTTGCAGTGCACGGGCTTCTCATTGCGGTGGCTTCTCTTGTTGCAGAGCATGGGCTCTAGGCACACGGGCTTTGGTAGCTGTGGTTCACGGGCTCTAGAGCACAGGCTCAGTAGTTGCGCACGGGCTTAGTTGCTCCACGGCATGTGGGATCTTCCCGGATCAGGGCTCGAACCCGTGTCCCCTGCATTGGCAGGCGGATTCTTAACCACTGTGCCACCAGGGAAGCTCAAGGAAGTCTTTTATAATGCATTAAAAAAAAAAGATATATTCTATTTACTAACAGACATCTGAATGTCCAAGTAGCTTTGCCTCTAACTCTATGGATTTTAATTGGGAGTCTCTCAAATTTTCAAGGTAACGTATATCCCAGTCTAAGGCAATTGGTAGAACAAAGATGCTTCATTACGAGTACCACTTACCTACTGCTTAACCAGCCCATCTTTGTTAAAAAGACCTAAAGTCTCTAATCATTTTCTTTCAAAATATATTTTTAAAATCATGCTATTTAGACATTTAAAAAATAAGCTTATAGATATGTCTATTAAACCAGTCTCCCATCAGAAAGCAAACAAGATAACAAAAGCAAAAAAACACTGTATCATTTGTACTTAATTATATCAGATGTCCAAGGTGTTTTATCTGGAAAATGGCATTTATATACAATATAATAGCAACCTCTGCATTGGACAACTTCTGCTACAAAAGAGGAGAAGAAATATAAACAACTAGAGTTTCACCAAACCAAGTATTATTCATCAGTTTCCTATCGTTCATTTAACGTACTAATTTAGTACGATACCAATAAACAAAACAGATAAAAATCCCTGCTTTCATGGAGCTTACTTTCTAATGGAAGAAGAAACCCAGTAGGGTATTTTTCAGGAACAAATTCTATTTTGATTGATTTTAGTAAAAGCTTACTAAGATAATATTAAAACTAAATAGTATGGATTTTAACTGACATAAATACATTCTAAATAACAGCACTTTATCTTGAAGGACCTCCACTTAGCCTGCAGCTAAAACTAATTGGTGCCTAACAGTTTTTTTTTGCTTTTTTTTTTTGCGTTACGCGGGCCTCTCACTGTTGTGGCCTCTCCTGTTGCGGAGCACAGGCGCCGATGCACAGGCTCCGACGCACAGGCTCAGCGGCCATGGCTCACGGGCCCAGCCGCTCCGTGGCATGTGGGATCTTCCTGGACCGGGACATGAACCCGTGTCCCCTGCATCGGCAGGCGGACTCTCAACCACTGCGCCACCAGGGAAGCCCCCGAACAGTTTTTCGTATGATCACATTTAACCATTACACCAACTTCATGTGGTTATTATTATTCCCATTTTCCAGAAGAAAACGAGGCTTCATTAACTTGCCCAAGAGCACACAGTTAGTGGCAGAAGCAGAATTCTTAACCACTAACCCATTAGTCCCATTCATTCATTCAATTAACATTTACTGGGGGCCTTCCACTGAATAGGAAAGATGGGAGACTCTGAAGATACAGGATGTCTGCCCTCACCTAGCTTACATGTTAGTACAGGAGACCAAAAACAAACAAGTAAACAAACAGATATACAAAACATATGAAGTATCAAGAAGAAAAGAAACACAGGAAAGTTGAAGAGAAAAGGATGGTCAGTGAAGACCTCTCTGAAGAAGTCACATTGAGCCCAGACTGGAAGGATAAAGAAAGAACTAGCTATGAACAAATGAAGGAAGGATGAACATTCCAGGAAACTGCATTGGCAAAATCTCTGAGCAGAAATAACCTCAGCACTGAACTAAGAACTGAAAGGAGGCTGGCACGGCCAGAACATGGTCTGCAAGTGAGAGAATGCCTTTCTCTCTTTGACCAACATTTCACCTCACTACTAAAGGCCAAATCACAGAGAGCCTTACAGGCAGGGGGAACCATAATTTACTATCCAAACTGGATCATTTTTGACAGTAAAAGGGAGCTCTATTAATAAGATTATGCTAAGACAATAACCAAGATGGTCAAAAGCAGACTAGGACAGATGGTCATCCTACTTACAGGACTTGGTAAATAGCATGGTTTTTACTATATAATGCAATGAGAACCATTTAAAGGGTTTTAAGCAGGGGAGTGACATGATCTAATATATATATGTTAAGAAAATCACTCCTAATATTTTATATGAAAAAAATCTTTTAAGGAACAGATTGAAGGGGGGTAAGAATGGACATAGGAAGCCCAGTTAAAAGGCTGGTGCTGTTTTGAGTATGAGATGCTATTCTGGACTAGGCTGGTAGCAGTAAAGAGGAAATAGAATCAGCAGGTTTGCTGATAGTTCGGCTGGAGAGGGGAGAGGGAGAAATGAAGAACAAATCCTAGTTTTCTGGCTTTGGCAGCTATATGGATGGCACTACTATTTTGAAAAGGGAAAGACTGCCTTTTAAGAATCTCTTTTTTCTCTGGACTCAGTAGGGCATTGACTTAGAGACAATGTGTATACTGGACCTTTTTTCAAATCCAGGTCAAAGTCCAAGAGCTCATGGTAGGTACTGCAGAGTGAGGACCATATAAAACATTACTTATAGTCTTGCTACTGCCTCTGCAGGCCCAATTCTTTCTCACAAACATCAGAAGAATCAAAGCCCTCAACTAAGTGCACTAATTCTTAGAACCTTAAGTATATTTTAAATCACATAACCTCTACCCAAATCTAATTCCTCCCAATGTAATATGATAAAATTCATTAGATTTAAAAACACTTTTATGAGCTATAGCACCTGGTTCAGGAAATTCAAAACAAAGAAGTGATAGTGAGCTACAGTAACATATTAAAGTGATCTATAAAATGTTAACAAACTACTCTGATATATTAAACTTTTTAAAGTATGGCTACTCTATTGGACAGTGCTGATACTGAACATTTCTGTTTCACAGAAAGATCTATTAATGCTATTCTAGAGTCTCTAATATGGAAGACTATTAATGGGAAATCATATATAACTAAACAACAGCTTCTCCCAGGCCACGTGGATACCTGGCTGATTTCCAAAAATATCCACTAGATTATCTAAAGCCTGTTAGATATTTTAAAGCAGTCATATTCTATCACATAACACAGAAGCTAATGCATTTAGAGGAAATCAGATAGCAGGAGCGCTCAGGATTAAAACAATCCACATGCTACCTTTATGGGGTACTTCTGGTAGAAGAGTAAATACGAGCCTTAACAGCATAGTGGGAGTGCTGGATTGAAACAAACAAGAGACTTTTGGCTTCACCCACATTATCCTGGTGACAAACCCCTCCTAGTAGTAATGGCTGAGAACCTGTTTAATGCTTGGTTGTTAAGATACCCGCTAATGTTGGGCTCTAGTGAGTTAACATTTGCACATACCAGACAGGATGTTAACATGAGGTTGGCAGATGACCTACTCTCACTCCTACATTAAAGGCTTAGGAGGTTTTCAAGATGTGCAAATCAAGGTGGGTTATGGATGATTCACTCTGTTCAACATCAGCGGGGAAGAGGCCAAGGCCATCAATCAGATCTGAGATAAGGGAAATATTTTGGTCTAATTGTCTATTTTTATAGGGCTTATGCTTTGCTCCAAAAATATATAGGTAAGAACCAGGATATACATATATTTTTTAATCAAATAAACATACTGGTAAAGCTTTTAATTGCTTCTCTACCCACTGGAATCAGAACTTCCTTCATTAAAATGAAATTTTAATATGGGGGGAAAAGGGCATTTGAAAGGGACAGAATCGTGAAAAGTCTACTGCCTGGTAATATTAAAATGAATACTTCCGGGCTTCCCTGGTGGCACAGTGGTTGAGAGTCCGCCTGCTGATGCAGGGGACACGGGTTTGTGCCCCGGTCTGGGAAGATCCCACATGCCACAGAGCGGCGGATCCCACATGCCACAGAGCCATGGCCGCTGAGCCTGTGCGTCTGGAGCCTGTGTTCTGCAACGGGAGAGGCCACAACAGTGAGAGGCCCGCGTATTGAAAAAAAAAAAGAATACTTCCCATTTACTGATGCTCTACAAGGGAAGAAGAAGAAGAAAATGTAACAGCAATTTGAGACCCTACCATATATTGCACAATACCAGGTTCTTTCACATACTTTATTCCACTGATTCCTCACAACCTGAGAGATGGGTATTTTTATCCCCATTTTACAAATGAGGAAAGCTAGACCAAACAGGTCAAACTTTTTTTTTTTGCCCACACCACGCAGCTTGTGGGATCTTAGTTTCCCAACCAGGGATCGAACCTGGGCCCTTGGAAGTGAAAGTGCAGAGTCCTAACCAGTGGACCGCCGGGAAATTCCCCAAACTATTGTCTAAAATTCACGTACTTGGTAAGAAATACAATCTACTAAGCCAATGCGTCTCCAAGTGTGGTCTACAAATTGTTATTCGTATGCAAGTTTTGATCAAATCAAACAGTGAAGTTAAACATAGCAATTTTTTGCCTCTACAAGTTTACTCATTCACTTGCAGATGCTTAAAATTTCCCTGGAGTGGTCCTACTTGTATTTAAACATGTCTATCAGAAAATATGTCCAATAGATACAGTTTGCTCATCCTAGAGATATGTTCTAAGTTTTCCAGAAAAACAGCAGTTTAGCATTTTCTTCTCCCCCTGCAATTGCTTGTACAATAGAGAAGGTTGGGGCATAACAGCAAATGTATATGGAGTTTATTTTGCTAAGTCATTTATATTTATCAAGCTTATCATTAATTTTGGAATTGACAATATGCTTGTCAATAACTCTGGGTGACCAAATATTGCCATATATATATATATATATATATATGAATTTTAAAAGGGAAATTTCCAATATAGTCAAGAGTTATATGAGGAACTATTCATGGGAAAATAACTTCTCAAAACAAATTAGCAATGTTAAGAAATTTTTAAGAAAAAATTTCCAAAGCTAGAGATTTTTCACACAGGAATTAGGCCTCCATGTGTCTATTGGACCAAGTGCAGAGCACAAGGGGATCATTTGGTGAATGATCCCACCTTTAAGTATAACCCATTTTTCATGTTTATATATCCATTAAAAAAAAACACTGAAAATCATACTCTTTGCAGAGACATAAATGGGTGTATATTTTGTAAACCTACCGTTTTTCAGCAATTCAGTTTAATATGATGTTAATAATTACCATATAAGTAAACTTCTTGGATGGTAATTCAATTCACTTCCATTTCTTTTTTTACTGTTTCCTCTACTTCAACCTTTTCTTTTGTTAAGTCTTAATATCTTGCCCAAATATAATTAAAATAAAGTAACACTAAAAGCATTTTAACTGCCAATGAGTAATGAAACTTGTGAAAACTTGCAGGTACAAAGGAGTGCATGAGAAAAATGAATATGCATTCAGACACATAATTGTTTCCCAACAGGTTTGTTCAAGTTCACAATTATAAAAACTGAAAACAGAACTTTAAAAAGTTAGTTGTAAAAATGTCTATTTTAAGTGTCTTTCTAGGAGCTTGTTCAGTTAGAACAGTTTTAAACACTGATCATGACGTTCTTTACCCATTGCTGTGCAAAATTCTACTGTAGCAGACATCTTCTGCAGAATGCCCAAGAAGAAATATTATCCTTTTAATAACTCTTTATTATGAAGATAGAAAGTTTAAAGACTTTGGAAATACAGATATAAAGGCTCTATGTTTCAGAAATCATCTGGGTATACTACACATACATGAGATTAATGCATTTTAGAAAATTTCTCTCTTCACATATGTGTGAATTTTAAAATATAATCATGTATTAGAAAGCACATACATGTATATACATGTTAATTTAAATATATTTAAGTTAATTACGCTGAACATATTGAGGGACAGGGAAAGATGTAAAAGTGGATAGTCCCAGACTTCAAGAAAATATTAGCAGATACTTACAATGTGCAAAAGTTTTAACACGTCCACAAACCTGTAAAAAACAGCAATGAGACATGTTTTAAATGAGTCAATGGGGAAACAAATAGTCTTCTGAATTGGAAACTGGATACCTACACTTTCTCTGAGCTCATGATCTCCTTGGCAATATGATGGACTTTACTTTTCATTCCAGTATCTTCACCCTGTGATAAGAGTGCATTAAGAAAACATGAACTCATAAAAGGATAATGAAGATCAGCTTGGAGCTAGTTAGATGTACATTCAAGCTCTGATACTTATAGGTTTCAATTAGAACACATTTCATACTATATAATGTCTCAGATGGCAAACGTGGAGGTTTAGATGTGGTTATTAAACCACGATACACGATTTGCTGAGAGCAATCGGTAATCCTCACCATTATCAACAGTGGACTGATAAGACTGCCCCAGGAGCCCCAGAGCCCTGGTGGGGCATACTGTCAATGGTTCAAAACTGAAGCCACATTCTGCAGCCACTGAAGCCTACAGATATCACGTGATGTGAGTTCCTGGGGTGCACACAAGTAATTTAAGATTAGGAAAGATTCAATAGGCATGTATAAGAGCACTTCACCCTTAGTAAAGCCACTCTAAATCAGGCAACTTAAGTGCCATCTGAAAATTGCTCTTCACAGTCTATACCACACACATGCCAATAGCCACAGGCACTCTCAACTTACTTAAAATCCCTTTTAGAAATATGCTCTTACAGTCAAGGCAGTTTTATTCTAAAGAGCTGAAAAGAATTTATTTTAATATGTATTGTATGGTGTGAAAATTAAAAGCTCTAGCAGGGACAAAAAATGTACACTTTTGAAACAAAGAGAGGTGATTATGAATGAGGTCTCAATATTTATGCGAGATTATTGTTGTAGTTGTTTTCATTTAAATACTGATAGAGCTGGCTTTGACTCCAGGGCAGCAGAGGAAAGAAGAGTTTCTCTCCATTTCTATTCTGGTGAAAGATCTGAACACTACATTTACAGAGTGAAGGGCAAGAGAGTAAACAAGGAACAAGCAGTCATAAAATTTCAGGTATTACATGTAAGGTGAAAATTATGACTGCTGCCATTAGAAGGAAAGTGCACTGATGTTTCTGTTGAAGAAATGTCAGATCTGGTTTTAGAAAGAGGCCTCTACACTCATGCTGGCATTGGCAACACCAGGACCCAGTTATTTTGTGCTGCACAGAGTGCAGTTGGACAAGGCAATGTCACAATAAGGGTAAAAAGTGACCATGACAGTCCAGTAGTCAGTCACTAATAAAATGACAGGAAAAAAATAATGGTAGTGACTAATTCTTATTTATTTATTTAGGAAGTGAACTCTCAGATTATCTCAAAGTTTTACCCAATGTTTAAGTCTCTAAAAATAATAATAGTAACAGTGTGAAATAGTCTTCTTTTCTAAACTGAAATCATGGCTAGGATGCTAGCACATCTGCTTACCTGAGCATCAAGGAAAGGACTATCTTATTTCTTTCTTTCTTTTTTTTTTTGGTATCCATTTGCTTCCTCACACTGTCAGTCTTTCCCCATCCCCACCAGGATAGAACAGTGCTGCGTGTGGTGGCCAGGGGGGTGCCCCCGCTCAGACAGCCCGTCAAGGGAACCTGCTGCAGGGAGCCAGGCTGACCGAGAGCCTCTAGCTGTTGCACATTCAGAGTCACCACAGCAAGAACATCAGGCCACGAGTCCCGCAGGCTGCCCCCAGCAAGGATGACCAGGAAAGGGTACTAGAGCCAGGCCCCCCTGCCTGATGCAGACCCCTTAGCAGCCTGATCAAGACTTTCTAAGAACTGCCTTGGCCTGAGGCTGCTCTTCCCCCAGTCCCTCCTCCCCTCTCTCCTAGCACAGGCCACACCTGCAGGGAAGTCAAAGGCTTTTCCTACCACTCCTGCTTCCTCCCTCCCTCTGTCCCTCTTTCCCCTAACAGGCAATTGCCCCAGTAAGTCTCCTGCAAGTCCTGCTGCTGGTCTAACCTTCTTGGCATCTATGCCTAGAACACTGTCGGCAGTCAACAACTACTGTGTGAACAAACAAACCTCTAGAAAGAGTGAGGCTGTGGAAAGTACATGAACTTTAAGTTGCAAGGATAGAAGTTTGGGTTTCTGCTCTGCCATACGTTATTTGTAACCTTAGGAAAGTTTCTGAGACCTGAGCCACAGCTTCATCATCTGTAAAATGAAGATAATACCACCTCTGGCAAGGGTTGTCAGGATTAAACAAAAGAGTTTACCTAAGTTCCCTAACAAAAGGTCTCATTAACAACTGTGAGCTCATTCTGCTCCTACCATTTAATGTAGCTACTTCTAAGAATCCTTTACCTTTCCCCTTCACCAAACTAAATACAGCCCCAAATAATCCTATACACCCACTAGTGAATCCCTTGTTCAATTGAGCCTAACTGACGAATAAACTTTATTTTCATTCTTGACTTGCCTAGGAGGCTTAGTGTTTATTTTACTAGATTTTAGAAAGTGAAATCTCATTAGAGATAGGTATCTTAATACCCTGAAACTTAAGCTATTTCCCTAAAGCTTTAAGTAGAACATGCTTTAAAACAAACATACCAATATAAAATCTGAAACTGCAGTTCAGTACCAACTTCTTATGCCTGAGATTTTTAGAGCCCCTTTAAAAAATTTTTTAGGGGGACTTCCCTGGTGGTCCAGTGGTTAAGAATCCACCTTCCAATGCAGGGGACATGGGTTCCATCCCTGGTGGGAACTAAGATCCCACATGGCGCAGGGCAACTAAGCCCCAGGGCAACTAAGCCCCAGCACCGCAACTAGAAAGCCCACCTCGTGCCTCAACTACAGAGCCCACGTGCTCTGGAGCTTGCACACGGCAACTAGAGAGGAGCCCATGCACTGCAAGGAAAGATCCCACATGCCACAGCTAAGACCTGACGCAGCCAAAAATAAATAAATAAATAAAATTTTTTAGGACTTCCCTGGCAGTCCAGCGGTTAAGACTCCGTGCTTCCACTGCAGGGTATACAGGATCCATCCCTGGGCGGGAGCTAAGATCCCACATGCTGTGTGTCCTGGCTCAGCCAAAGAAAAAAAATTTTTTTTTAAGTTTGTAGCCTTCTGGATTATGGTGTTTTCCAAGAAGATACGGCACACAGTGACTTTGTGTAGACTTCAATGTAGCAGTTTTTAGAAAAAGACTTAAGCATGATAATGTATGCACTTGAATATGCATCCTATTGTAAAAAGCCTCCAGGCGGATAAACTAAATTATTAGTGGTAGTCACTCACAGCGGGGGGGGGGGGGGGGGGGGGGGGCAGGATTAGGAGGTGTGAGGATGAGGGAATCTTTTGTATGCTTCAGTTTTTACAGGATTGGCTACGTAAGTTGCAGGTCTGATGCAAAGTGAAATGAAGGCATCCTGTTCAAAATTATTAAGCATATCAAGATTGTGACAGTAGAGCATTAAACGAAGTGAGGGCCCTGTGTGACTGTACAGGTTGCTGGCTCATGACGCTGCCCCCAAGCCTTTATAATTTTTATTAACCTAATTTTTTATTGAGGTAGAGTTGATTTACAATATTATATTAGCTTCAGGTGTACAACACAGTGATTCAAAATTTTTACAGATTATACTCAATTTAAAGGAATTATAAAATATTGGCTATATCCCCTGTGCTGTGCAATATATCCTTGTAGCTTATTTATTTTGTACATAGTAGTTTGTGCCTCTTAATCCCCTACCCCTATCTTGCCTTACTTCATTATCTGCAAAAAAAATTGTTTTTACCTGCTTCCAGAATTTCAGTGTCAGAACCAATGTATAAAAATAGATGCAGTTTAATGAAAGGATGCTCAACATCACTAATCATTAGAGAAATGCAAATCAAAACTACAATGAGGTATCACCTCACACCAGTCAGAATGGCCATCATCAAAAAATCTACAAACAATAAATGCTGGAGAGGGTGTGGAGAAAAGGGAACCCTCTTACACTGTTGGTGGGAATGTAAATTGATACAGCCACTATGGAGAACAGTATGGAGGTTCCTTAAAAAACTAAAAATAGAATTACCATATGACCCAGCAATCCCACTACTGGGCGTATACCCCGAGAAAACCATAATTCAAAAAGAGTCATATACCACAATGTTCACTGCAGCACTATTTACAATAGCCAGGACACGGAAGCAACCTAAGTGTCCATCAACAGATGAATGGATAAAGAAGATGTGGCACATATATACAATGGAATATTACTCAGCCATAAAAAGAAATGAAATTGAGTTGTTTGTAGTGAGGTGGATGGACCTAGAGCCTGTCATACAGAGTGAAGTAAGTCAGAAAGAGAAAAACAAATACTGTATGCTAACACATATATATGGAATCTTAAAAAAAAAAAGGTTCTGAAGAACCTAGGGGCAGGACAGGAATAAAGATGCAGATGTAAAGAATGGACTTGAGGACACGGGGAGGGGGAAGGGTAAACTGGGACGAAGTGAGAGAGTGGCATTGACATATATACACTACCAAACATGAAACAGATAGCTAGTGGGAAGCAGCCGCATAGCACAGGGAGATCAGCTCGGTGCTTTGTGTCCACCTAGAGGGCTGGGATAGGGAGGGTGAGAAGGAGATGCAAGAGGCAGGAGATATGGGGATATATGTATATGTATAGCTGACTCCCTTTGTTATAAAGCAGAAACTAACACACCACTGTAAAGCATTATACTCCAATAAAGATGTTAAAAAAAAAAAAGAATAAAGCATTTGATGGCCTTCAGTCACTCATTGCTACGTACTGTATATACCTACTGACCAAAGCCAGAAACCTGGACTCTACTTTCTTCTCCACACTCTATGATCACAATTAAGTTATCAAGCCCTGTTGATTTGTGCTTCTGAATATTTTATTAATCCTTTCCTCTCCTTCCATATTGCCTCCTTATTTCTTGCCTACATTACTGCAGTAACCTAGGAAGTGGCTTCCTTGCTCTAGATTTACCCCACTGTAACCCATTCTCTCCACTGCCACCAGAGTACTAGTTCTAAAATGCAAATATAATCACATTAGTTCTCAGGATGAGCTACATTAGCAGCTCCCTATCACCTATGGGCAACAAAGACTGAACTTTCTTTGCTATGTTTAGAAGACACTCCACAATATGTCTAGTTATCTTCACTAGTTTCATTCCTACTCCTCCACACTGTGTATCCAGCCAAATTGCAACCACGTTGCAACTCCAAGTGTGCTCTGCCCTTACATGTCTGTCCTTCTGCTTCAACATCCCTCCTCACCACCTCCCCCTCTCCCAAAGATTTCTGCTTGTCATATTTCAACTCATCCTTTAAGGTGACAGGCACTCAAAGGATTCCTCCTTTATGAAGGCTGCCTTGATATTCTCTCCCTACCATCCCCAAATGACAAGATTATTCCCTCTTTTTTTTTTTTTTTAATTTTTTTTGGCCACACCGCTCAGCATGCAGGATCTTAGTTCCCCAACCAGGGATTGAAACCGCGCCCCTTGCAGTGGAAGTGCAGAGTCTTTAACTGCTGGACTGCCAGGGAAGTCCCAAGATTATTCTCTTATTAGTGGAGAACTTTTAGGGCTTAACCCAGTGGATTGCATTTATTTGCTGACACGTCTGGATTCTCTCTAGTCTGTGATCTTATTCACCCTTGCCCCCTTCTGTGCAGAGCGCAGCGCCTGGTTCACTATGCACTTAAGATGCCTGAATAAGCAAGTGTACAAGGGTGGCTGCCACCTTCTCAGAATCTAAGACCAGAGCACATTGCTTTTGAATATGTGTTGAGTAACATGAATATGTAAACTGAAACAAACAAAAAGCTCATTATAGCTATTTCATCATGTAAAAGGGTAGGGTGTTGGACTAGACGATTAAGGCCTTTTGCAATTCTAAAATTCTAGGAGTCTGTGTATTCTATTGTCTACTTTACCTTTTAAAGTAGGAAGACTACAGAGCTAAAGAGGGACAGTCACTATCAGAAAATGATTCAATGGATTACAATCATTTTCAAAATAGAAAGTCAAAGATAACCAAAAACCAAAACAAGATAAAAAGCTCTATATTAACTTCAACTTGTAAGAACAACGATTCTGACCCAAGTCAAACAATGATGTAAAACTGCGAGAGAGAGGCTTTATTTGGTATCTTAACTTTTCAGTTAATGAAAGTCCTCACTTAAATTACAATGCATTTCAAAGGAGACTGCCTGTTAAATAAATGCATCTGCCTAAAGTATACAGTCATGGAAGTTGAAACATGGACCACAAATGAAATTACTTTGTCAAGGCCATAAAATAATTCAAACAAATTCCAAAACAGAACCTTTGATCTGAAATCCAGTTTTATGTTCCGATCTCCTGATAACAGCCCAGACCCAGCTTTGTAAATTCTTAACTCTGTTCTCCTCTTTTCGTATTTGTTCATTACAAGTAAAATTCAGTGAAATTTATCCATTACTTTTAAACAGAATTCATAAAAGGCCTCTGCTATATTACTCAAGAGTTCTACTAAAAAGCAAAAAACTGAACAACCAGATCCGCCTGAGAAACACCTCCTTATCATTAAATTATCCTCAAAATGAGGTGACACATGATTAACTTCTAAAAAACAATATTCTCTTAGGTTTTCGCCTCTCTTTGTGAGTGTATATATCAGATGAGCTATTTTACAAAGAAAATTTGGGCGTAAAAAAGGCAGGGAAGTCAATATTTAGGAGGAGTGAACAGTGGTGAATATTCTAACCACAATGAAGCAGAATGAATAGATCTCATTTTTAAACAATCATTTATTAAGCACTGAAAGTAAAGACCAAAAAATATAATACTAAAAACCTGGAGAAAAAAAAAAAATTAGCGTGGCTATTCATCCCCACCCCAAACATGTTCCATCAACATCAGTCAGATTCTGGGGACTTCCCTGGTGGTCCAGTGGCTAAGACTCTGTGCTCCCAATGCAGGGGGCCCGGGTTCAATTCCTGGTCAGGGAACTAGATCCTGCATGCTGCAACTAGGAGCCTACATGCTGCAACAAAAGATCCCGCAGGCTGCAACTAAAGATCCCGCAGGGTGCAACTAAAAGATCCACGCACCACAACTAAAGTTCCCGCATGCCTCAACTAAAGATCCCACGTGCTGCAACTAAGACCAGGCGCAGCCAAATAAATAAATAAATATTTAAAAACAAACAAACAAACAAAATCATTCAGATTCTGGGACTTACACCAAGTTATTAGCAGAGACAGATTTTGGTTAAAAACCTCACTTCAGGAGGTTCCAAGGCAAGTTACTTAACCTGTCTTTAAAACTCCTTTTCTTCATGTGAAAAGGAGAAAAACAGTACATATGTTAGATCTATATCCTAGGATGATTTTGAAGATTCAATGTAATAACCTGCACATAGATAAGCACAGACACACAGGTGTGGTGCAGGGGTAATTTTCTTCCTTTAATGGTGGTACTTTTATCTTTCCAGGAATAACTTTCTGAACATCAGCTTGCTTTTCCTTCACAAAGTTAAGACAAGGGCACAGCAGCACATGTTCTTTCTTTTCTCCTCCTACTAAGACTGAGTCTGGCACTTTCATGAGGGAATGTTACTGGCATCTAGACATATGTCAGTAATATGCCCATTATATGTCCATGGAATATGGTGCCTGTTATGGTTTGAATTATGTCCCTCCAAAATAAATGTTCAAGTCTTAACCCCCAGGACCTCAGAATGTGACCTTATTTGGAAACAGGGCTGTTTCAGATGTAATCAGTAAGTTAAAATGAGGTCATATTGTACTATGGTGGGCACCTAATCTAATCTGATTGTTGTCCTTATAAGAAGAGGAGACACAGACACATACAGATGAAGGGAGCACACCACGTGACGATGGAGGCAGAGGCTGAAGTGCTGTGGCTATAAGCCAAGGAACTCCAAGGATTGCCGGCAAACTACAAGGAAGAGGAAAGAAAAGTTTCTCCCTTACAGGTTTCAGAGAGAGCATGGCCTTGCCGACATGTTGATTTTGGAATTCTGATCTCCAGAACTGTTAAACAATAAATTTCTGTTTTCAAGCCACTGGGTTTGTGGTAGTTTGTGACGACTTCCCTAGGAAACTAATACAACCTACCACAAACACAATTATAGAAGTATATTATACATGTTTTTTTTTTTTTAATTTATTTATTTTATTTATTTTTGCCTGCATTAGGTCTTCATTGTTGTCCAAGGGCTTTCTCTAGTTGCAGCGAGCGGGGGCTACTCTTGGTTGTGGTGTGCAGGCTTCTCATTGCAGTGGCTTCTCTTATTGCGGAGCACGGGCTCTAGGGTGCATGGGCTTCAGCAGTTGTGGCACGCAGGCTCAGTAGTTGTGGCTCGTGGGCTCTAGAGTGCAGGCTCAGTAGTTGTGGCGCACGGGCTTAGTTGCTCTGCAGCATGTGGGATCTTCCTGGACCAGGGCTCAAACCCGTGTCCCCTGCATTGGCAGGCAGATTCTTAACCACTGCGCCACCAGGGAAGCCCTATACATGTTTAATGTGCATAAACTTTCTTGACTTACGAAGTGTTTTGGCAACTATTATCCTGTTCGAGCCTCAGAACAACATTACCGTCCCATTGTATAAACTGAGAAATTGAAAATCAAAGAAGTTACAAAAGAAGGTCTCTTCCTATGCTTCTACACCAAAGACTTCTTCTTTTAGAAACTGCTATCACCTTCTTGCCTTGAGTTATTAGTTGGCTAAAGCCACATTTGTGGCCCATCCTGGGCTGATGTACATAGGACTACATGATATGCATGACTCTGTACTAATCTTCCACTTAGCACTATCATTTTCCCTTTATCAGGATTTTTAATTTTCTTTAACACCTTTATTGAGATACAATTTGCATTCCACACAATATATCTTTGCACTTCTAAAACGTATAATTCAATGGTTTTTAATATATTCAGGGTTGTGCAACCATCACTGCAATTTAACTTCAGAACATTTAGAACAGAGATTTTATGCCTATCATGTTAATAAATATTACTTCTGAGTGTCCTGAGAGGCCAACAAACGCAAAAGTAGAAATATTTAAATACCAACAACATACTTGTTTATCTTCCAGCAGGTCAGGCTCCCCTTTACTAGAAGCAGAGCTGACATTGTCTTCATCAGAACTGTTGATGACTTCCTCTTCATCTGAAGGAAGGTCACTAAGATGAAGGTCCAGATCATTGGGTCCCTCCTGGGATGCTCCAGAACTGCTGCAATACAGAGCATCTCATTAGTCACCTTTGAGAACAAGGAATGCTACCAAAAACAAACTGTGTGGTGTAAGCAAGGCACATCTAAGGGATTTGGAGGGATAAAAAGAGTCAGATCAACAAAACTCTCCCTTCCCTTTCCCTATCTCAGTTGTCCAAAACCCAAATTACTTTTGGGTTTAAAATGGATCATCTTGAAAAACATCCATTTTTACAAGAAACTAGTGAATGTAACATAAAAGAAGCAGACTCACAGATACAGAGAACAAACTAGTGGTTACTAGTGGCAGGGGGCAGGTACAATATATTGGGTGTTAAATAGACTCAAATGTATTATACAACATGCGGAATATAGCCAAATGTTTTGTAGTAACTGTAGATGGAAAGTGACCTTTAAAAATTATATAAATTTTAAAAATTAAAAAAAACCAACATGTATTTCTGTGATAGGAAGGTGGGTAAGGAGCAAGTTTCCCAGCTGCCCCCATCCTATCCCTTAACTCTAGACAATCAGGTCTCTACCAGCACAAACCAAAAAGCCTCACAGGAGGTGAGCTGGGTTACCAACCATGTTCATGTTCCAACATTAGAAGAGGTGCTGCTTCTTTGGGCCTCAGTGGTTTGCTTTTGTTTTTTTTTTTAAAGCAAGTAACAAATCTACAAGGACTGGGAGGTAATGATGATGATCATAATGTACTATTGTGGACATGTGCCCATGCCCATCTCTCTGGTTATCACCAATTGCCTTTCATGTAACCACATCACAAGACATGGGAAGGAATGAGGATGGGCACAAATTCTCCAGTTTACTCCAGACCTGCTAAATCAGAAACCCTAGAGGTGCAGGACCCCTAAGTGATACAGGCTAAAGTTTGAAAACCCCTGTACCAGGCCATTTACCAACTGCTTCTCGCCAGCCTGTCATCAACAACATTTCTCAGATCTAACATTTTTTAGATCTCTTGAATCTAAAAGCCACTGTTGCAGTCCAATCTGTGGGGGGAAATTCCATAGGAAAGTTCCCAAGAAAGGCAACAGAAATAATTCTTTCTAGCTTTAGTTGTAAAGAGTCAGGAACAAATTGTCTGTAGCAACTGCTTTCCTGTCTGCAGTCAACAAGAATACCTGCAGAGGACTTCCCTGGTGGCGCCGTGGTTAATAATCCACCTGCCAATGCAGGAGACACAGGTTTGAGCCCTGGGCCGGGAAGATCCCACATGCTGTGGAGCAGCGAAGCCCATGTGCCACAACTACTGAGCCTGCGTTGTACAGCCCGTGAGCCACAACTACTGAGCCCACGTGCCACAACTGCTGAAGCCCACGTGCCTAGAGCCCGTGCTCCACGACAATGAGAAGCCCGCGCACTGCAACGAATAGTATCCCCCGCTTGTCGAAACTAGAGAAAGCCCGTTTGCAGCAACAAAGACCCAATGCAGCCAAAAATAAAGAAAGAAAGAATACCTGCAGAATAGAAGAGTCAGGAAAAGATCCACAGAAAATCGTCAGGGGAAATACTCAGGCAGAATAAAGAGACAGTTGCATTTCACTCTAGCAGGTTCCTTTCTCAGGTCATGGGCAGGTCACTCAACTGCCAAGCTTCCTACAAGTTATGAGAATTTCTACTGGGAATCTTAAAAGCTGAAGATAAATTTTCTTCCAGTTCCTGATTACACATTGTAGGATACAGACTTGCCTCAGAAGCCATTCCGGGAGCCTGACAGTTACACAAACTAGTTGGATGGAGGCAGAATGCCAAAAGGAACACTTCCTTCTGGTAAAGATGGGGTTTCCTATTACTCAGTGGCTGGGGGCCTCAGGGAATCATATCACAGCCTCAATTAGGTGGGTGCATATCTTATCATAGCTCCCCATGACATGGAGAAGACTCACCCCTGGGGTGGGGTGGGGGGGTGGAGAACAGAAGCTTTCTAGTCAAATCACTGGCAAGATTCGCTTGTCTCTGGGTTCAGGGATAGGAGCCCAACCCAGCTGGGAAATTAGTTGATTTAGATGACTGACAGTAAATGAGAGTTAGGATGTACAGACTGCAGGATCCATCCATATAAACAGAAGAAAATATACCTTCAACCTGTTTTCATCTTAATTCTTTACCTCTTCAACTCTAAAGAGATACTCTGAAACTCTGCTACTCAAAACATATTCAATCTATTAGCAGCTTCGGCATCACCAGGAAGCTTTTTAGAAAAATAAAACTTCAGTCCCTGTCCCACCCCACTGAATCAGAATCTGGTTGTAACAAAACGCCAGTAATTCGATTTTTTGGATCAGCCCATCTGTGAGCTCTTTTGGACTCAACAGTGTAAAAATTTCGAATAATCAGTAATAGGGCTGTCGCACCTGTGAGGAAATGTAGGTTTATTTTGTCTAAAGAGCGCTGAGAGGTGTTTCCTGGATCAACATTCGGAGAGCTATTATTAAGAAGATAGTAACCAGTTAGTTGCCACATCCATTTAGGGATATAAATGTTTACAAAAGTTAACAGTTAAGAACGAGGGGACAAATAAATAAATAAGCTTTAAATATTAAAAACATGGATCAAAACATACCGCCATAAAACTTTGGGAGATTTTAGTTCTGAAAATCGCTTACCTACAGAAAACCTTCCCTGACTGCCCCCTCCCTATCACAAATTAGTTTACCTGGCTTTTCTCAATCCTACGTGATCTTACTCAGTGGTATATTTGTTTCTCTCATGAAAATGTAAACTCCCAAGGACAAGGAAATTCTCTTTTTCAGTTGAATCCCCAGCATACTACTTGATATGTAATAGGCACACAACAAATTTTTACTGAATGAACAAAATGATATTAGAAACCAATGTGTATTATATTTCAGAACTTCCAATAGTATATATGGTAGTGGTGATCACAAAGAAGGGTTTGGGGGGGAATAATGGAAAAACTGTATGGTTTAAAGGAGAAGGGACATCTGGACATCATAATCAATGGTGTAGAAGTGGGAATGTTGGTATTCACAAAACAAAACAAAACATTTTGGCTACAAGCGGAATCTCCTGTAAGTAATTAATGGAAAACAAGCTTGGAGAAGACGACAGGTGCCAGGCTGTCAAGGAGCATGAACAATAGCTAAGGAGTTTATACTCATCTTGTAGGCCTTCAACAAGGAGACTCCAATCTTCCAGTAGACCTCAAAGATTTCCTTACTATACCTCCAAGCTTGTCACTACCATACTTCTTTCTTGTTAGTGCCAACAGAGATGAGAAGGGCACCTCCTCGGTCAGTCAAGCTTTGTAAGCACAGCACCTTCCACCCCACCCCCCACCAACCAGAGGAAAGGATATCCTTGTTTATTAGCATCAGTGAGATCACCTTGATGATCTCACAGCTTAAGTGGAAGCTAAAGGAGCTCCCCACATACCTGAATGGTAAACAGTAGAAACCAATTATGATTTCTCAAGCTTAGGAGGGAGGAAAGTGAGTACAGCAAAATGCGGTTTTAAGAGTATTAATCTTATAACCCAAAACCAATGAACTACGGGTGAAATGGAGGTAGGCACAGTGACAGAAGTGGAGGAAGATCTAGGAGTTAATTTCAATAGTGCAGGCAGCCTGCGCCAGGGTGGCTACATCAGGAATTGAGAGGAAGGGTTGTATGTAAGAAGAAGAAAAATCACCAGAGCTAGGGTAAAGAGGAGGGGGAGAAACTCGAGTCTTCCTTCGAGGTTTCGTGAACAGTCACCAGCAAAATGAGGGTGACATCAATCGAAACAGAAATATGTCAACAAAGGATCTGATTTTAAAGGAAAGATAATGGGGTCAGCAACAAAATCAGGAAAGACAGTACCTAGTATCCACATACATGTTCACCTCTAAATAATTAAACAGAAAAAACCTGTTGATTAATCTATTTTCCCATATAACCGTGAACCGCTTTCTAAGCCATCTAATAATTTTAGATTCCTGATAATGAAACATGGATTCTTTACCTATGCCGCTCCTCCGTTCCTTACACTTCCTTCCCACTGTCAGAAGATAAATCCTAATACAGTCTACTTTTAGGGTTAAAGGAACAGGACATAGTGTTTCCTGCACACTTTCCTGCCTAGTTATTACATAATTTGATAAATGAAGTAGAGGACAGTAACCTGCAACAACAACCAGAAAGAGCCAAAACCGGGTTCTCCTTCCCCAGCCGATCCTTTCCAAGTCAGATTTGCTTCTAACAGGGAAGAAGCCTGGTTTCCAGAAAATACTATTTTTTCCAAGTACACGGGGATAAAAACAGAGACAAGTAAAGCCAGAAGTAAATTTCTACTCATTAGGCAACTGTTCCTTCAATTCCACATGCCAAGGATCCTTGCATTTGGAGTGATGATTATTTACTGCCATCACTTTTAAAAAAAATTACTTATGTTATTTTCTTTTTCAAAAGATTTAGTTTTATTTATTTTTGGCTGCATTGGGTCTTCCCTGCTGCGCACGGGCTTTCTCTAGTTGCAGCGAGAGGGGGCTACTCATCGTTGCGGTGCACGGGCCTCTCATCGCGGTGGCTTCTCTTGTTGCAGAGCGCGGGTTCTAGGCGCACGGGCTTTAGTACTTGCGGCACATGGGCTCAGTAGTTGTGGCATGCAGGCTCAGCTGCTCTGTGGCATGTGGGATATTCCCAGACCAGGGATCAAACCAATGTCCCCCGCACTGCCAGGCCGATTCCCAACCACTGCGCCACCAGGGAAGTCCCAAAAATTACTTATGTTATTTTCTATATATAAACAGCACATCTTACACTGGAAGTACATCAATTTCTATTTCAGGTAAGATGTCACATCAAGGATGATCTCATTTTCAAAAGAAACTGTCTTTTAAAAAATAATCCATTTCCTCGAAGAGTTTTTAGGAACATAAAACCTGCACAGTGCCAAGCCAGGCATAAAAGTTGCCAGGTTCAACTTGTGAAACTCTATTAAATTAAAGAGTCCAGCAAGGGGAGGAAAGAGGCCAAGGATGGCACAAAAAGGAAAAGGGGAGCAAAGTTAACTGAAGAATGCGTTCAAAGCACTGAAGCCTGTTCTCAGTTGTTGACAAATCCAGTTATCTTTTTCCTCTCTTGCCTGTGATTTTATTCTGAGCTCCATTTAATTCCTCCCAAATGTGAAGAAAGAAGTTCATTCCAGTATTCTCACCTTCAAAGTTTCCTTCTCATTTCCAAGTCACAACATATAAATCTAAACTCTGGCATCTCTCTCCACCTCTTCTTTCTACTCCTGGACCAAACTGAACAGAACCTGCTAGTCCTCAGGATGTCAAAATTCTTTTGCAAATGCTGTCTCATTATGACTTGGTGATTACATGTTTCCTTTGGCTGCTTTCATGTTTATCACAGAATGAGTGGGAAAAACTACCAAGGAAAACTTGAAGGATGAACAACACTCCATGGAAAAATTAGCAAAAAAATTTAAAAATAAGTTCTGTATTATAATATGCCAAGTATATAAAATAGGTTTACAATTTTCACTGGAAAATTGTTTCTGTTTAGTTTCCCCAGAAAACTTTTTACTCTTTTACTTCAATTCCCTTATGGAACTGCAGATTCCAGTGTCAGGTTGAAAACCATGCAACAAATCAACAAAAAACAATTTAAAAACCATTCCTCTTCTTATTTTCAGGTCCTCTTCTCAATTATGCAGTACATGTGGAATTTTCTCTACCCCCTACTCACATGATTTTCCTAGGAACTACCCCTAAAATAAGCAAGTTTTCTCTCTACTTCTTTCAGGAAACATGGCACAACTTGGGAATCAGCCCTACACAGGCATTTTCATCCTCTAATAAAGCGAGACTCATATATTCATGTCATGTTTTTACGTTTTCCAAACGCAGGATCTTGCATAATTATTACTATTAATTTTTAATTTATTTTTACTTTATTTTATTCTTGGCTGCGTTGGGTCTTCGTTGCTGCACATGGGCTTTCTCTAGTTGTGGCAAGCGGTGGCTTCTCTTGTTGTGGAACACGGGCTCTAGGCACACGGGCTTCAGTAGTTGTGGTACGCAGGCTCAGCAGTTGTGGCTCGCGGGCTCTAGAGCGCAGGCTCAGTTGTGGTGCACAGGCTTAGTTGTTCCGCGGCATGTGGGATCTCCCCGGACCAGGGCTCAAACCCGTGTCCCCTGCATTGGCAGGGGGATTCTTAACCACTGCGCCACCAGGGAAGCGCACATAATTATTTTAAGTCCATGCAGAGCCAGGGTGACAGAACATAAAAGCCAAGAAATAACACAGAGTCTGAAACAAACTTATCTGACTTCAACAAAAATCAGGTTTATCAAGTGTGACCCTCTGTGCTGAGAGGTAAACCAAATCATCTGATAGGTCTTCTCCATTACTAGCTGCTTTGACTAAAAATAAACACTGATGCTTCCATAATATGTAAGACTATAGATGGCTGATGTTATGACAGCTGAAGAGCAGAAATCCCCACCCCCCTTCCCCTCCACCCCCTCACCCCAGTATCTTAGAGTGCCTAAAGTTTAGGGCAAACTTTAATTTAAAAAATTAATGATTTTATTATCTTGATTTCAGTAAAAAAAATATATAATTTAATGTATATTAACTTTTTGGACTTAAACATTTTGATTAATAACCACAGAATAGGGACTTCCCTGACTGTCCAGTGGTTAAGACTTCGCCTTCCAATGCAGGGTGTACAGGTTCGATCCCTGGTCAGGGAGCTAAGATCCCACATGCCCCACGGCCAAACAATCAAAACATAAAACAGAAGCAATATTGTAACAAATTCAAAGACTTTAAAAAAAATGGTTCACACTAAAAAAAAAAAAAAAATCTAAAAAAAAAACCACACACAATACAAATAAATAAAATCACTAAAATAAGGGATAGCACAGCAGGAATTTGTTACCAAAAATAAGTGTAAAAACAAAAACTTGCAGTGTAAAATGTACACAATTAGTGTTTTTACTCATTGGTTCATTAATTTTAGAGGTGTTAACCACCAAGCCTTTAAAACTAGCAAGCTGCAGTTCTATGGCTTCAAAAAAAGGAAACACAGAAAAATATCCAGTATCCCCTGAAATATAGACTAGAGGATTATTTTAAAACTGGCTTTGGAAAAAAACAAAACAAAACAAATAAAAACACCACCTCCAACAACAAAAAACCTGGTTTTGGGTGACTCTGTAGGAAGGAAAACCAGGCTTTAGTGATGAACTTTGAAAAACAGGCCTGCTTAATTTTACAGGGGCAACTTCTACCCTTATAAATACCATTACCAGCCCCTTCCCCAGAAATGCATTTATTACTAGGATTCTTAAAATTGTACTCTACTGACAAAAACAAAATCAGGATAAGTACCTGAGGCTGCTATTTAAAATAGTCATCGAAGAAAAACTCTGAAAACTGGTTAAAAACCAAATGGAATTCAAAATTCCTTAAAGTAGAAGAGAACCTACCCAGATGTTCACACCCACTTTATGTAAGCAGATTTTAGAGTCAGTAAGGTTTAAGGACAAATAAGCAGTTTTAAAAGGAGTTTCCATCAATGGCCATTAATAGGAGACTGGTTAAATAAATTGGGCACATCCATACAATGAATTACTAAACAGCTGTTTAAAAAATGAAATAGGTCTATGTACAATGATACAGGTTGCTCTCCAAGAATACTGCTAGATTAAAAAGAAGTCAAGGCACACAGCAGTGTGTATCCATCAGTGTGTATCCATGCATATGTGTGCATGTGTGTATATACATATATATGTATGCATATAAAATATAGACACACAGGCAGGCAAACACAAATATGCTGATAGATATCTCTAGAAAGAGTCAGAAGAAACTGATGACAATGGTTGCCTCTGAGACCATGGTCTGAGATAAGACAGAGACTTCATTATTTACACTTTGGTGCTTTTACAATGAAAACATTTCTATTTACTTTTTCAAAGACAACACACACACACACACACACACACACATCCCACAAACTCAGACACTTTGAAAAGTTTTATAAAAGATGGTTCAGAGCACCAATTCTTTAGAGATAGCTTATTTCTTCACAGGGAGATGAGAATTATATTTAGAAAAAAGAAAGAAAGAAAGAAAGAAAAAGAAGTAAGGAAGAAAAAGAGAAACTCCTGTTCCTTTCTCCCCACACCCCAGGTTTAGATTTCTGCACTTTTTTTTTTTTTTTTTTTTTAACCGTGCCACAGTGCTGTCAGGGTTGTAGGAGAATTCCTGGCCTGGATCCTAATTCCCCAACCAGATATCGAACCCGTGTCCTCTGCAGTGGAAGCACAGAGTCTTAACCACTGGACCGCCAGGGAAGTCCCAGGTGTCTGCACATATTCAAGACTGCCTTTATTTTTTCCCTTTTAACTACTTCTTACATGGGAAAGTTACATAGACTATGCCTTCCCTTACAGCCTGTAGGGGCTTATTTAGGAAAGCCGTTAGCATGAGTCTCTAGATAATAGGTAGGAGGACTGACCTTCTGCCTAGCCAGTTGACAGCTTTAAAAAGAGAAAAAGATGTTGTAAAGGGATTGTTCAACAGTCTGTAGGGGCCACAGAGTAACCACACAACTGTTGAGGAGACCACAGTAAACAGCACCATGCTATTAGGCATCTCCCGCAGTGCTGTCTGGATTGTGGCAGAACTCCTGGCCTGTAAGGATCATGCCCTCCAGGGTTCCTGGTCCAATCTTAAGGACAAAGAAGGAGCCCAAGGCCAATCACAATCCAACAGACCCTCCTGCCCCTCAGGCTCAGCTGGGAGGTGTCTGGTTAGAGCCTGAGCTGTTCCTAGCCACAGTGGAATAAATTGTTATAAACATGCCTACTGAAACAAGGACTAGCTAAAATAAGTACCAAACATTTAATTACCAGCAATTTTGCTTTCTTAGGGGGGTTGAGGAATGATTCTTTAAAATGCTCTTCAAGAAATATAGATAGAAATTTGTAATACAAATAGAAAAGCATTCTACTGAGCTAAGAATTGCCTCCAAGTAAAATGTATAGCAGGTTCCCAATACACTTTTCTCATTGTGGCAAAGATGGTATTTATTTTGTTGAAAAATTTTTAAAATGTTTAAATAAAGTTAGAGATATTGACCCAACATCATTTCTTCTCTTTACCTCCTCATTATGTAATGTGTAACTCATTAGTACCAGACGAAATAAAGGCCACTAGAAATAATGAGGTTGGGATGAATACATGCAGACACTTCATATTTAGACACACACACACACACATTTATTGTACCTATATACATATATTTTCACATATATATTTTATAATATTTAATATATATAAAACTACTATGCCATTTATTTCAATAAATATTTACTGTGGACTTATTATGCATCATTTTTTAGGGGTTGGATGAAGATAATCTAATAGAATTAGTCATAGATAATGTTCAAACTGTAAATGCTATTGGTTGCTTTTCTTTTCACCTGCTAATTGAAACTTTCTTAAACTGATAAAGGCAAAAGGAATCAGTATAACCACAGTAAATAGGGTAAAGGCAGGGACCATTTTCTAAAAAGAGAACATCTAAAAGTAAGTGTATGCTAAATGCTAAGGGCAGTGCACAGGCACTAAGGGCTACAGAACCAGAGAAAGAAGTAGCCCATGCAGACTGGGGCAGTCAGAGACATGGCAGGGTACAGGCACTTGGGAGAGAGGACTCCAGTGAATGAAAGGAGGAGCAAAGGCCTCCTAAGTGGGAGAGGACTGGAGGGGAAATACTGTGAGCAAAGGCTTGGAGGTAGGAATGGAAGTGATGTGGAGGGTGATGAGGGGCGAGAGGTGAGTGCATTTCTGTATGATGAGAAGTTGGAGATTCACTAGTTAGAAAGAGGTTCCTACTGCTAACATGGCTGGCAAGCAGGCAAGACAGAAGAGACATCATCCATCCATGAAGGGAGCTGGGGATCCAAACCCAACCCCTCCCCTTGGCTTTATCAAGTTCTAACACTAGAGCAGGGAACCTAGCGGGGGAGTCAGGCTAGGGTAGTGAGAGTGGGTGGCAAGTAGGACGAGATGAACAGCTCCCCCTCTGACTACCATCTCTAAGAGAGTGGCCATGTGTTTTTGTGTCAATCATTGTGTCAATCATCACACACCACATTGCTTCTGCTAATGTCTCTTCATCATAATCCTGAGTCACTGAAAAGGTGGTGAGACTTTTGGAAAATATGACCAGGCCCTCTGCCCATGCTCTTGATTGTGACTCGGTATGAAACCACTATGGTGTTCTGCCTTGACATCTGGGGAAAACCAAGAGGGCCCAAAGGGCCTAACTACAAGCTGCTCTTCCCGCTCTGCTCCCTCAGATAAGGTCCCCCAACCTTCCTTACCACAGGGACTGCTCTGGCTTATCCCTGAGTAGAGGATTTTAATTCCTTGCCAATGTGTGGGATTAGTCAAACTAGTCAATCGCATCCTCCCCTGGAAACCAAGGGTCACCTCACCCTCTTGATACTACAAAGTCGGCCTACTACAGCCCCTGGTGGTTCCCTATGTCCCCAAGTGCAACTTCCATGTGGCCCTGTGTGGCATGCTATGTCCTCCTCCCCTAAGGTGCGTGTGACTGACAAACTGCTATCAATCTCATCTGTCCAGCGTCATGTGTTTCACCATCCTCGACCCTCCCTCACCAACAGAGTGAATAGGACATAATTAAAACAACCACCAAAGAGGGTGCCATTTTCTGGGATCCTTAAGTACAAAGCAGGTGCACTGGTGGTTTCTAATAGGATTATCCTGAGAAATCATATCGAAGGGTATATGAACTTAGCTTCATGAATACCTAATTATACTTTGCATATACATCTAAACAGACTCTGCCTGGATAAACTCAAGCCATTCTCAAGTTAAAGGTATTACTGTTATGTGTTACAGAAATATGACATAGTCCATGTTACACAAAATTAAATGTTACATTACATACAGACTCCACTATAATAAAATAGTGGGGAATTAACAAGTAAACCAGTAGTTAAACCAAATGGACATCTGCTTAGAGTCCTAGATCTTATTTTATCCAAGCCTACTTGAATGTTCCCATTTTCTAACAGGAACCACAACCTGTAATTCGGATTTCCCACTGACATGGGGGAAAAAGATAGTAGGCTTCTTGGGAGCCCATAAGTAGCTAGAGAGGGGAAGGTTAAACTATCGCTCATGAATAAATCAGTCCATTTCCTTATTTAAAACCATATGTGGGAACTTCCCTGGTGGCACAGTGGTTAAGAATCTGCCTGCCAGTGCAGGGGACACGGGTTTGAGCCCTGGTCCAGGAAAATCTCACATGCCGCAGAGCAACTAAGCCCGGGCATCACAACTACCAAGCCTGCACTCTAGAGCCCGTGAGCCACAACTACTGAGCCCAAGCGCCACAACTACTGAAGCCCACGCGCTCTAGGGCCCATGCTCCACAGAAAGAGAAGCCACCGCAATGAGAAGCCTGTGCACTGCAACGAAGAGTAGCCCCCACTTGCCACAACTAGAGAAAGCCCGCGCGCAGCAACGAAGACCCAACGCAGCCAAAAAATAAATAAATACATTTAAAATAAATAAATAAATAAAACCATACATGAACAATTCTATTTACCAGTTCTCTTCCTCAGGCACTACCCACAAAATAACTGTCTTAAAGGTATACTCTATACCGTTATGAATCATCAACAACCGCAAAGACCCATATGGAACCCATTTCTTTCTCAGAGTACACTGGGAATACACGTCCATTTTTCCAAGACTGAGAGGCTGCAGACAGCATCAGGAAAGGACATGCGTTTTGTCCTCCACTCTTAGCATCAGTGTATCTTTCCACTAGTTACACTGTTGACCAGCTCCTTGCTTGTCTTTAGCTGCCTTGATTGGAAAAAAAAATCACAACATTTCTATCAAACTTGTTACCCAATCTTCTAATGCCAGAGTCAGAGAATACAGAAGGAAGTAAAAATAAACATGCATTCAAGAAGGGAAGTAAAAATAAACATGCATTCAAGAAGTGAGATAAACAGATTCACTTCTAACAGGGTCACAAACATTTCATCATAGTTTCATACACTTCTAGAAGTAGATACTAGAAATGCTCTGCTTTGGAGCAAAACTGCCTGTTTGAATCTTAGCTCAGCCACCTACTAGCTAAGTGAAACTGACTCTTAACCTCACTATGCCTTCATTTCCTCATCCATAAAATGGGGATAATCATAATGCCTACCTGACAGGATTAAATGAATTAATACAAATAATGCTCTAACAATGCCTGAGACATAGAAAGCTCACTTGCCGTGTGTACTCTTTCTCCTCATATGTATATTTAGGGGGTCATCTCTAATATTAAAAAAAAAAATTAGTATTCTAGACACTTAAAAGTCTAGACCTGTAGCAAAAAGGACAGCAGAGAGAAGCTTCTGCATTATCAGTCATGTGAAACAGCTCATCACCAGTGCACACTTCTGAGTAAAGAACTCCTCCAGTGCACACTTCTGAGTAAAGAACTCCTGCAGTGAGATCATGTGAGCTGTGGTTTTGCAGGTCGCTCCTGGGCTTCCATGTTTAATTTCACTGCTTCTTTGTGGTAGCTTACTACCTGTACAGTTAAGATCCAAAGCTCAGAATAATAATGGTTTCACGCCTATCACAATACAGTCTCCTGTTTATAAAAGAATTTCCATCACCAACATAAATGACTTAAAGGTATCCTGCTAGGTCTCAAAATACTTTTTAAAGTATCTTTCTAAAAGCTAGCTTTGGACTTCCCAGGTGGTCCAGTGGTTAAGACTCTGCGCTTCCACTGCTGGAGGCATGGGTTCGATCCCTGGTCGGGGAACTAAGATCCCACATGCCACGCGGCCAAACAAATAAACAAATAGCTTCATCCCTCTTTCGTACATAATGATCACAATGATGACAACCTCAAAGACCAAACAGGCTGAAATGGCCTATGAATGACATCAGAAGCAAGTGTCACTTATGGAATGAAGTTGCTGATTTCTTTGCTAATATGAACTTCACTTCGCAATGTAAAGCCAAGTACCTGTACAGACTTTCATATGGGACTAAATAGCAGAAAGAGTCTAGTAGACAGCCCTTCAAAACACTGATCCTCTGCTCTGAGCCATTAGCTAAAAGCACAAAAAAAGAAGAGAGGAGGGAAGTAAGGAGAAATTAAGATACCAGGAAAGAGGGGAAGAGGAGAAAAATAAGGAGCAGGTTAGAAAGACAAAGTGTCATCCGCTCTTCCATCTATGATGGGTGTTACCCTGGCCATTTACTGAGCTCCTGGTGGGTTAGGCTTGGTTTTAGGTACTGAGGTGACAGGCAAGAAGGAAGACACTGTTCCCACCAAGGGGGAAATAGGACTGACAGCCTCTGCCTTTCTCACATACCTCCAAGATAACAATAGCCTCCTAGGGACAGAGATGAACTACCCCTAAACTTTCCATTTATCCTAAAACTTTCCATATTAAAAAGCAAACAAACAAACAAAACCCTTTTCTCTCAATTGGAATGTAGGGGGACAATGAGAGGGAAAGGAGGGAGCATTTTACTTCTCACTTTATGTACATTTGACTTTTTTTTTTTTAAAGGAGTCTATATAACTTTTATAATTAAAAAATAATAATATGTAAAGGATTGAAAACCCCCATTCTCCCTTCTCCAAGCTTACTTATCTGAATTATTTCAAGCATTCCTCATAAACAGTATTTTTTTTTTAATACTTAGGAAGGAAAGGTCAAAGGCAAGAGAAAGGATGGACTGGAGGCAGTCATCCTCATCTGGACCTCCACCAAAATGCAAAAAAAAATCAGACCATGCTGACGTGGATTACGGCAATGATTTTTAGTGTGTTTCCTGTAGACAGCTTATAAATGAACACACTTCTAACCTTCTATAGTGTCTAGTGTTTCCCTATCAGGGAAAAAGATAAGTTCCCTGTAAGGCAAACCCAGGGAAGAAAGAATGTTTTTACCTTAGCATCAGGTAAGTATAGTGAAATGGAGGCTTCTATAAACTCCAACACCTCTGTTCATACTCAGATTTTATTCATGGATCCACCCCACAGAGCTTTTCCATTAGTGGAAAGGCCAGCAGAAATATTTACTGGGGCCAAAATTTCAATGAGTAGGCAGAGAAGACATTAATTTCCTACCATCGAGGGCCAGTCTAATGAAGCCACATTCCAGAAAATGGCTAAGATCTCATTTTAGCCTACAGTATGAACGCATCAATAGTTATTCAAGTAACTGGGTATAAAAACATACTTAAAGTCATTTTACCATCAAAAAAACTCTTGAACCTATTAGAGCTGATGTATTTTCTTACTTTTATAGAATTTAAATTTTGTCCTACAAAAAGATTTCATGCATTTTTATTAAGATGAAAACCCATTTCTTTGATAGTCATAGAAAACTTTAACCCTCTACATCTTTATTTTACATTCTTCACTAAAACCTTCATATCAGTTTTCATTTTAAGAGTTCTTTTTATACTCCCTCAAATATGGTTCCCAGCACATAGTCAACGTGCAGTAAGTACCTGTTAACTAGAAACAGTATGTAATACATTGAGGAAAGATGTAATCTATTAAATAGCTTTCACAGGTTATCTGTGCAAATCCATAAGCATATTTTACCTAGCTTCTTAACAGCTAAGACATGGGATTTTACCTGTTACAGAGTGAGAATTCTAAAAGATAAAGGTAAGGAGTTTTCTTAAGTTAATACTTTTCTAAAAGATTTCATAACTTTCTTAGGTAAGACTCTTACATCTTTCCCATCTGGATACCCAACTAGTCCATACTGGGATTCATAACACACTTTATTTGGAGACAGTGGAGCAAAGAGTCTGAAATAATATATTCCAGCAGACAGATGTTCAAATCCTGAGACAATTTTATGAATAATTCACCTTACAAGGGAAAACATCCTTTCTGTAGCTAAGCCATTTGAGCATTTCCCCATATATATCAAAATAAAAACTGCATCAAAAAATATACAAATTGGGGCTTCCCTGGAGGCGCAGTGGTTGAGAATCTGCCTGCCAATGCAGGGGACACGGGTTCGAGCCCTGGTCTGGGAGGATCTCATATGCCGCAGAGCAACTAGGCCCGTGAGCCACAACTACTGAGCCTGCGCATCTGGAGCCTGTGCTCTGCAACAAGAGAGGCTGCGATAGTGAGAGGCCCGCGCACTGCGATGAAGAGTGGCCCCCGCTTGCCACAACTAGAGAAAGCCCTCGCACAGAAACGAAGACCCAACACAGCAAAAATAAATAAATAAAATTAAAAAAGAAAAAGTTCAACCCAATTAAAAAAAAAATATATATATATATATACAAATCAATTTTCACTGCAAAGTAAAGGAGCTGTTACAGTGGAGGACTACTGTACTGAATGTCAATATTATGACATAGTATGAGTGTGTTTCGTGTTTGGTAATTGCAATCATTGTTGCTTTTGCTGTGGTCATCCATTTACAATCCTTGGTGTCAGTTTATTTATCTCTTGTAAAAATAAAATACAGTGTGTGTGTGAATAAATAAATAAATAAAAATTTAAAAAACAAAGAAAACAACAGCAAAGATCAATATAAATAAATAAATAAAAACCTTATTTTCTAGCAAATATGGATGCCTTACATTCTGCCTCTGAGTTTTTAGGCCAGAAAGACTGTGGGTTTTATCTTTTTTTATTTTTTTAGGATTTTATCCTTTACATAATGCAGACTTTAGCCAGCACTCAAGCTAAAGCTGAAGAATGTGTAACCACTTCCAAGTATTGACTTGCCTTCGGAACCTGCTGCCTTTGGATAATTTTTGTAAGTTTGTGTGTGCATTTTTCTTTAAATTATATTTGCTATCTGTGGCATAGCTGGGTCTGGGTCTGGTAGGAACTACTTAACCGGGTAATAAGCAAGTCTTTATCCTTTTACTTGTGACCTATCTGAGTTTTAAAATTTTAAGTAAATTTTGTGTGGACAGCTCTTAAAAAAAATTAAAAAATTAAAAGCTGCATCAGGCCCTTTACAAGGCTTTTGATATTGGGATATCTTAGTACATTTTTGCTACCTCCAAAGGTACCTACAGACTGCCCAGATATTTTTACTTTCAGTTTTACATGTAAGACACAAGGACAGTTCTTTCATCTAAGAAGAGTTTTATAAAACTTTGATTTTTTTAGTGATACAATTGTCTGTGTTTTCTGAATAGCATATGAAGATCTTAAGATCTGTACTACTTAAATTGTTAAAAACTGGTTTTGATTGACATGGGAATTTAGATCCCATGGCTTCTTTCTGCGGGTTTGATAAAAGGACTAGTGGAATGAGAGTTGGAATGTTTCCTGTGTCACCAATCCATCACATGGAAGGGTGCTCACTACGTAATTAATAAAGACAGATGCATGTGAGGCCTTTTAATCCACTTCTCTTCTCCAAGGAAGCTTTGTTTTAGTGAACAGCAGTAATTCTCCAAATCAGTGTAATTGCTTTCCAAAATTAACAGGTGTTTCCTGTGCATTCTGGAAGCCTGGTTTACTCAAAATGCAGCTGGATTCTGACCTCACGCAAGTAAAAGCAATATATAACCTGACAACTATTTACTCAGATGTGACCACCTATGGTCACCTGGCTTGTGCCAGGAATGTGCTGGGGCCAAGGATACAAATGTGCTTATAATCTCTTACACTATTTATTCTTATATTTCATGTACCTCATGTTTCCTCTTTTGGAGGGCGCAGTAAGAGTAAGGTTAATAAAGCCCTGGTAGAAGGATAAGTTAGTGTTGTGCAATCACTGAACAAGGAAAGGTGTGCCTTGTACTGCTTAGTATACAGTCAATACAGTAAATGTTAGCTATTACTTTTATAATGCTACAAACAGGATATGCCAGGCAATATGCTACGTAAGGGAGTGGCAACACAAGTATCCACAAATTCACTTGCTCATTCAGTCCTTCAATAAACATTTACTATGTGCCTACTGTATGCCAAGCACTGTTCTAGGCACTGGGGATAAAGCAATGTAACAAAATTAAGTGCCTCTCATATGGAGAAAAGGGAACCCTCCTACACTGTTGGTGGGAATGTAAATTGGCACAGCCACTATGGAGAATAGTATGGAGGTTCCTTAAAAAACTAAAAATGGGGCTTCCCTGGTGGTGCAGTGGTTGAGAGGCCGCCTGCCGATGCAGGGGACACGGGTTCATGCCCCAGTCCGGGAAGATCCCACATGCCGCGGAGCGGCTGGGCCCATGAGCCATGGCCGCTGAGCCTGCGCGTCCGGAGCCTGTGCTCAGCAACGGGAGAGGCCACAACAGTGAGAGGCCCGTGTACCGCAAAAAGAAAAAAAAAAAAAACAACTAAAAATAGAGTCACCATATGATGCAAAAATCCTACTCCTGGGGATATATCCAGAGAAAACCATAATTTGAAAAGATACATGCACCCCAATGTTCACAGCAGCACTATTTACAATAGCCAAGACATGAAAGCAAACTAAGTACCCATCAACAGACAAGTGGATAAAGAAGATGTGGTGTGTGTGTGTGTATACACACACACACACACACACACACACACACACTGGAATATTACTCAGCCATAAAAAAGAATGAAATAATGCCACTTGCAGAAACATGGATGGACCTAGAGATCATCATACTAAGTGAAGTAAGTTAGACAAAGACAAATGTCATATGATATCACTTATATGTGGAATCTAAAAAAATATACAAATAAGCTTATTTCCAAAACAGAAATAGACTCACAGACATAGAAAACAAACTTATGGTTACCACTGGGGAAATGGGACTGGGGGGTGGGGAGGGCTAAATTAGGAATTTGGGATTAACAGATACACACTACTATATATAAAAGAGATAAACAACAAGGATTTACTGTATAGCACAGGGAACTATATTCAATATCTTGTAATAACCTATAATGGAAAAGAATCTGAAAACATATATATATTTAAATGAATCACTTTGCTGTATACCTGAAACTAATAAAACATTGTAAATCAACTATACTTCAATAAAAAAAAACTAAGTGCCTTTCATTCATGTAGGCCATACTCTAGTAGGTGAGACAGATGAGCAAATAAATAAATAGATATTACTGACAGGAATAGGAAGTACTGGAAAGAAAAATAGAACTGAGTAGATGGATAAGTAGCTAGGTGAAACTAGAGGTATTTTGTTACCTTTCCTACTTTGGAAGAGGAGACCTCCTTGAAAGGTAGCTTTTGAATAAGGTCTACAGGGTTGAGAGATAATCTGTCTGGAGGAAAGGGTATGTCAGGTAGTAGAACAAAATTATGAAAAGGAACAGGGTGTTTAGGAATGTTGGTCAATCTTATATAAATGGGTAAGATCATGAGATTAGAAAGGCCAGACCACAAAAAGTCTTATATACTAAGCTAGGGAGTTTGAATTTTATCATCCAGGGAATAGGCCACCAAATGATGCTTAATTACAAAATAATTCTTTAAAACACAAAACCAGAATTCTCATTAGAAAATGGGCAGAAGAAACAGGTTTCACCTTAGAAGAAATACAAATAGCAAATATGCACATGAAAAGATATTTAACAACATTAGCCATTAAGGAAATGCAAATTGCACCATAATGGGATGTCACTACACACCTATCAGAATGGCTACAATAAAAAAGTGACAAACACCAAGTGCTGGTGAGGATACAGAGATACTGGATCACTCACACACTGCTGGTGGGAAAGTAAAACGACATAGCTACTCTGGAAAACAACTTGGCAGCTTCTTAAAAACGAAACATACAGTTACCATATAACCTACAATTGTACCTCTGGGCATTGATCCTAGAGAAATGAAAATATATGTTCTCACAAAAACCTTTACATGAATGTCCATTATAGCTTTATTTGTAAGAGCCAAACAGTGGAAATGGCCCTTTAACTGGATGTCCTTTAACTGGAATATTACTCAATAATAGAAAGGAAAGAGCTATTGATGCAATGCAACACCATGGATGAATCTCCAAGGAATTATGCTAAATGAAAAAAGCCAATCCCAAAGGGTTAGATATTGTATGATTCTATTATATATAACATTTTTGAAATGAGTATTGATTGCCAAGGATTGGGGAGTGAGGTAGGTGGGAGGTGGGTGTGGTTATAAAAGAGCAACAAGGAGTTTTGTGGTGATGGGATTGTATGGTATCTTGACTGTGATTGTGTATATACAAACCTACACACCTGATAAAATTATATAGAACTAAATACATATACACACACTGAGTATAAGTAAAACTGAGCATATTTAAGTAAGGTCAGTGGATTGTATCTGTTAATATCCTGGTTGTGCTATTTTACTATATAGTTGGGCAAAATGTTCCCAGTAAGGGAATCTTGCTAAAGTATAGCTAGTTTTTCTTACAACTGCATGTGAATCTACAGTTATATCAATAACAATTTCAATTAAAAAACAGTAAACCAGATTGTAAATTCCTTGTGGATAGGAAATTAATGTCCTTAATTTCTCTGACTTCTAGTCTGATTCCACCTCACTCCTGCAATTTCCAAATGCTGAGACCAGCCTGAGAGAAGGGAACAATAAGAGGTAACAGTAACTATTTGGTTTCTGGTTTATCCAAAGGAAAATTAAGATTATCAATTTCTATAAAAGTAAAAACCTATATTTTACTAAAAGTCTCCATATAAATTCTATAAAATGAAATCTAAAAACCCAACTCTCTCTAAAGTCACTGATTAGCCACTTGGGAATAAAATCACTTGAAAATATCCCTCTAGCAGTTAAAATGTCACTATGTCTACATGAGAACCAGACGCCTTTGAAAGCAACTGTCATTAGGTAGGAGTCTCTGGGCATCAGAGTCATGGAAAAGTGGCAGACTGAGGCCATGGGATTTCAGCTGGCTCCTAGAACAAAAGCCTTCAAAGCAGTACCACTCCACTGTCCCTTTTCCATCTTCTGTTTTAGCATAAAACATGGAGAAGAGGAGAGGCAGCAAACATGTGATGTAGAGCAGTGAAACATATATGTATCTACGTTTGTAGACTAAAAACTTGATTTACGTGCCTTTGACAATGAAACATCCTGATGATGAAGCCAATTGTGTAGCTATTTCTGGGTAGATTTTTAATTTGGATTAAATTGAGAGAAAAAAACTTAAAATTCATTAAACATTAGAATTATAGGATATTGAACATGAAATACAGTTTGAGTACTTTCATATACACGTATCTACCTTTAACAGCCAAGTAGAGGTTTTACCAGGCTTGCTTCAGAGAAGTCCGTTATAGAATAAGCACTGTAATTATTTTATGCCAACATAGTATTGAAATCTCCAGCAGGATGTGCACAAAAGGAATTTAAATGTTTTCTATAATATGATTTATACCATTATTTGCTTAAAATGAAGACTAGCTAGGTTTAGTTGAGCCTAGACAGGATGAACATAGATGCTGAATTAAAAAGTCACAAAGAGGCATCTCAATCAGTTTCCCCTTGGAGGTAGATTCTGACAGCCTGCAGGTGGAGAGGGTCAGTGATTGTGACCCGTGTCAGCGGTCCCAGCAATGATGTTAGAAAAGCTTTATCTAAGAATTTCTTTCAACCTACAGCCCAACTGAATGTGCTCTCTTGCCCAGTTTCCAGGTCTTATACTTTCATAACTCAAAAGGCTCCAGAAATCCTACCTACTCTAATCTTCAACTAGGGAGAGTGTATTATCACCTGCCTCTTTGGGGAAAAAACCCTACCATTCACTTAAATCTAATTTTTCATTACGATAATAAGGATATTATGTTATCATAAGAGGTATTTCAGCCCTACAAAATTATTTACTTTGGAGAATCCATAAATAGTAATTAATATTAAACTACAGTGCTTTAGAGCTCAGAAAGTACTTGACAGAAAATGAAATGAGGAACTGGGATAACAGATAAAAAAGCAAGTATCATGTAAATCAGTGGGGAAATATGAGACATGCATGATTCTTTTCTGTGTCATTGATATCCACATGCAACTGGTAAATGACAGAAACCATTTTAACTTTTGAATAGTAACCACTACTAACCTGACCAAATGCAAACATGGCATGATTACTTCCATTTTCAATGACTGAAGTATCTATTTTCTAATGATAAAACCTTTCCAATTCACAAGCTCTTTTTGCATGCTGCTCTGAAACTGCTCATTAAATTCTATACATATCACTGCAGGTGTCCCCGTGTCTTCCCTCTAGACAGTGAACAAATTGGGGACAGTAATATTTTTTCAATCATGGTCCCCTGGGTAGACAGAACTCTATAATATGAACATGTTCTGATTTAAAATCATTATGTCTCAGGATCAGAAAACTTGGTTCCATACTGAGTTTATCTAAATATCAGCTGTGTGCCCCTGGGCAAGTTACTAAACCTCATTAAAGTGTTAGTTTCCTCATCTGTAATAGAAGATAATATCTATCTTATAGGATAATAGGGACTAAATAATTCTTGTGAGAGATCCTAGCATGTCAGAAATACGCAGTAAATAGCAGCTGTTACTATTAAACATGGAATCCATGCTATCTGATGTTAACAGCATTTCTTATCCTTGATATTGTCTGATAAATAAAGTTTCGGTGAAGTGGGGAAAAAACTGGATTGATGGTGAGAATCAGAGAGTTGAAGGGAAGAGATACTCATATACTAAAATATATTAGCAGCGTCAGATATTTGTTGGCTGAAAGTTTCCGCTTAGTTTGAACACTCAACCTCCCTGAAATCACCGTTTAAAAAATAGGAGTCATATAATCCTGTGCTCATATGCAGCTGTGCAGCAGCCCTCCTTCCTGATAGAGGGAACAATATCTGTCATAGCAGGAGAAAAAAAGGCAATGGTACAAGCAATCCTGAAACTTTTTGCAACTAAGATCACTTGAGTTTTCTAAATCTTGCTGTCTCTGTAATGCTTCTACAGCAGCGTTATAAGTGGCGTGGTATTTTGAAGCACCAGGTTGGAGCCATGGTTTTGCAATTTCCCATCTCTGTGGTGTGGGGAAAGTCAACAAATCTTGCTGTGCTTGGTCTTACCAGTGAATGAGGAGGTTGGGCTGAATGATTTGTAATGACTCCTTTAGTTTTAAACTTTAATGATTCTATGACTACATTTGGCCTAAAGTCACTAAAAGACATACTTTGCAAATTTTTCAAACTATCCCAAAGGCCCTCATTTAAATGTCTTCACCCCAACTTTTGCTAACAAATAAATCATACCTGGACTAGTGAACGATCACATCATTTACCCCTCCCTCCCCTCTCCGGAGTCCTTCCCGCAACCTAACAGAGCGTTAGAGAGGAACTGTGCTTTATTCTCCTGTTTCTAATAGTGGAGCTATTGAAAGAAAAATTAAGTAGGGAAAAAACTACTCATTTAAATTGAAATCTCTGTTTACTTATGACTGTAGATACATCTAAAGACCAACAGAAAGAGGGGAAGAAACAGTTACCAGTTAATCCTTATTTATTCATTATATCTTCTTTCCTGGATTTGAAATTACAGTTGCCATGCAATTCAAATCAGAACTGCCTATCAGACTAAGGGGAAAAAAAAACAAAACCACGCTATTCTAAGTTTATTAAAAACCAAGTCTATACTTTAATTCCTAATGTTTCAACTGATAATAACATATGCCAAAGTATATCAACTGTTATAAATATGTTACCAAGAAACTGACTTTAAAAAAATACATGATCTAAGTAAAACAAAGTTTTCAACAGAATCCACAGGAGCTAAAAGAACAAGCAGTTACATTATTTCAAACAGAAAAAGGGTAAATGTGTTTGTTTTCCTTTTATTTTTTATCCAAACATTCAGGGGAAACTGACTTGCTTTGTTCAGTGTTTATTATTTTACCTTTCCTGAAGCAGAAACCAAAACACTTTGATAAACGGGATAGTCTGGTAAACAGACCCTTGAATGTTATAGCTCAGAACCACTAATCCAGTTGCATTTCCATCTTTGCCCCTTTTTCCTGAAGTCACCACCACTATGCTTCAGTTTCTTTATATATAAAAGGGCAATAACACCTAATACAGCCTTACTCCAATTCACACTTACATGGAACCAGAATGGATGCATGTAAATAAGAAGGGATGAGAAAACTGAATGAAAACTGCAGAAGACAGCTGTCCTTTCTGGAAATACTATCACAGTACTTTACTCCACGGATAGTCTATTTTACAGACCCAATTTTTATAGCCCCGGTGATAGGCTGTCTTTGCCTGATGTCAAAACTACTTGCAAATACTCTTTTCCCTCCACAGATCCACAATTACGAGACCCAGACCAAACCACCAAAGTAGTTTTTCCATACCACCCAGAAGAAATTCGGCAGTTCCATTCTTGAACTTAACTTTTAAACTCAGTCTTTAATAAAAAGGTCAGCACTGCTTTGTAGCTTCCCACACCCAAAAGTACCATGACTCGACCTTCTCTTTGTACCTAATATAGTTTCAATAAAGTATTAAAATAAACAGGCTCATATAAACATGTCTATTTTTTAAATAAAGGGCTTTCCCTAAATACCAAATTAATCTATGCAACTCCAGGAAAAGATGATGCATTTAAAAGAAATGTCTGGGAGAACACAGAAAGCTTACCAAAGTATCATACAAGCACAGGCATTACTTATGAATACCTGAAATATGAATATACTCATCCCCTTATGTCTGAACAGGAGCCTGCATCTGGAATTCCCCTGAACCACCTGGAGGACTGGTGAGCCAAAGGTCATCTTCTCTACCTCTTCATCCTGTTCCCTCCTCCCTTAGTATTTTCCTCATCAACACATTAACCTTTTCCTCTTTGGATACACCAGCATTTAAGAGTCATAAAAACGATTTATTTAACTTTATTGTTCTGTTTTAATGCTATTGTCCCAGTCTCACTTCCTGTTACTTCCCATTACGTTTTTCATATACTAACGATGCTCTTGTGGGCTGGCTGGGAACCCAACTCCTACTCTGGTTATTTCTACTGCAAAAATTCATTAGGTACCAAACATCCGACTAATATGATTAATCCATTCACAGACTGATGGACTGTCTGATTATCTTTATCTATCAGGTCCTTACAGGAATTAAAAATGCTTAGGAAAAGAATGAAGGCCCTCTTTGTCATCCTTCCCACATCTGCCCTTTCCCAAAAAGTTCATGTTGGGAACATTTCTCCAGAAAACAGGTCAGAATCTCATTTTGCAAAGCAATTTCTATCTCACTGATATAATTCTTTTTCAAGATTAAATCAAAGCCTTTATTAAACATATCTCCTTCAAACCACCTGCATTTAAACCTACACCCCTCTCCCAACTTGCGAACTGTTAGGGCTTTGTGTGTGTCATTGTCACCTGGAGGGTCAGATCCAGTTGGACTGCGCAATGCTGATGCTGAAAAGCCACGCCAAGATACACCACACTGGACAGACCTCCATGGTCCTGTGCCCCAGCTCCACCTCCTTGTTCAGTGTTTTCATTTTTGAAAATCACTAATTTTTTTTTTCTTTTTTTTTGCGGTACGCGGGCCTCTCACTGTTGTGGCCTCTCCCGTCGTGGAGCACAAGCTCCGGACGCACAGGCTCAGTGGCCATGGCTCACGGGCCCAGCCGCTCCACAGCATGTGGGATCCTCCCGGACCAGCCACGAACCCGTGTCCCCTGCATCGGCAGGCTGACTCTCAACCACTGCGCCACCAGGGAAGCCCCACTGATATAATTTTTAATTGCAATTTTGTGAAAACAAAATGAGAACCTTGGCTAAATTTTTAAAATACATATTTGATTTTTACTATTCAAAATTTAATAAAAACCTAGCAATGGAAAAACAATCATTTATCTCAAAAAATAATGCCACCTTTTTTCCCCCAAATGTGCAAATGTAAGCTATCTCAAAACAATATATTTTTACCAAGGAAGACAGGATGCATGTGTGTGTGTGTGTGTGTGTGTGTGTGTACACACAATCACAATGTAGGATGTTTGTTTTTCCATCTCTGGCTAAAAATATGCACTCTAAAAGTATAAAGTGACGTTCTATCACTTAAAAACATATATATTTGATAAAATATCACTTAATCTGTTTTGGCAAGAATGAGACCAAAGTAATATAGTTGGACAAAATACTGCACTTTAACTAATTCCTAATACGTATTTAAAAGGAAAAAAGAAAAGCTTTACTGCCAAAAAATAAAATCCGCAGTTTCAAATGTAGGGTAAGTATGTAAACAAATAGATTTGCCAAACCTGTGTGGCTATGGTTCCAACACAAGAAACACAGAGTTAAAGAGCCATACAAATGTTTGATATTTCCTGAGCTGATGCTGAAAATAACTTACAGGAAAGGGCTGCTGTTGAGACACATGAGTCCCAACCCTCACCTTCTAACCGAGCTTAATCTCACTGGTGCTATGACAACCATGGAAATGCTTGTTAGGGTTATTAATTTATACTTTCATCATTATATTAAAACCCAACAATACCACTAGATGGTAAATGCAACCCAAGAGATAGCTTCTAGACTGGGTCTGAAGATTTATGACACAAATGCCATAATGGGATTTGAGACTTGAAATACCATTCGGCAGCTCTTTAAGCCCAGTTTTGTGTTTAAAATAGGCAGAAAACAAACAATGAAGCTGCTCTTACCCAGGTTAGAAAATGACCTCCTAAATGCCAAATCCAATCATGTTCATTTTATAAGTCTTAGGTCAAGTATCACCATATCTGTGAAGTCATGCACCCTGCGTGGGATATAACTCAGACAAAGCTTGGATTACCAAAACCATGTGTCCTATAACTGAGCCACCTCACTGGGCAGAAACTCCTAGGGAGTAGCACCCCCTTCCACCTTTGAATGCACAGTGCTTGACACATGGTCAGCCTTGTGCAGTAAATAAACTGAGGACTTGCTACATTACCCAGGAAAACCCAATTACCACGCATTTTCTTCGAAGTGCTTGTAATAAGAACAAACTAAAACAACAGAGGAAAACTCTGGAATGTTTCCAGGGAAAATTTTTCTTGGTTATAGAATCAAGAAATCGGCTACACTTTTAAGAGGAAAATTCCAATGTTTGGGCACGAATAGTTTGCGATTTGTCCCTAACTCTTTAATATCAGAGGCCCAAACTTGAGGAACTTCCTTACGGAAATCACACTTCTTAAATAATAGTAGTAAATGAGCACTCATCACCTGCATGCCAGTGAGAGAAAAAGGCCCACTCCCTGAGAGTTGTTTTAGATTTATCATGTCTGAAACATATCAAGGAAGAGGGTAACTATACCCCAAATGCACTGGAATACTCCAAAGTGGCTCACAATCTTACTTCAGACAAAATTGCTTCTGAGAACCCAGAGCAATGGCCCAATGATGACTTATCTGGGAATACCTAAAGCTATGTTTCTTTGGCTTCACCCTCCTTCTCCTTGAGATTTGGCCGTTCAGCCTTCCTAGCGCCACTCCTTACCATCCAGGCCCCCTCCCTCAGTTTCTTCCACTCAGGAGAAAGGAGACTGGGGAGGGTGAAAGGAGAGGGATAGGAATAATAAAGAAGAAAAGAGGGAAAGCAAATCCACTGCAGCCTAATTCCCAACCACCCAGCCCTTCCCTTCTCCTTATCACTCGCAGTGCCTTCAGTGCCTTACAGTCTTTCTCACCGCAAGCCCAGCCCCCAATTTCCTCATTTTTCCTTAGTCACCTCACCCTTTCCACAAACCCTGTAGCCTCAGAAGCAGCAGATTTGCTCCACTGACAGCCCGGTGCTCAACTCCACCCTGGCCAACTCTCCTGCATCAGCACAAAGCACAGAGAGGAAGAATTTTCCTGGGAAGAGGGAAGGGGAAGCCAGTACCGTAATGGTTAATATAATTGGGGGACTAAACTGGGACCTTTACCACCATTTCCACAACTGTTTCCTTGGAAAACTCATTCTGAGTTCCAAATTATCACGAACTTTTAGAACACAATCCTTTTTGGAATTGGGGGCTGCCTGCAATTCTTTCCTGTTACGTTATAAACACGTTGTTATAAATTTGTAAATGTTAAGTAGTTGGATTCATGAAACATCTATACTCTAAAGAAGGTGACCATATGGGCTACCCCAAGCTTGGCAAATGTCTGTTTACTAATCCAGAATCTTCTTGGTTATATATGTAGACTCAGTAAAACTAGTGAGTCTCTGTGAATCAGTCCCCTCTGTAAGATCCAAAACCTCTTCCCCGAGGCCTAAGAAACTGTTAAAGACACTATCTTGATTCACTTCAGCAGAAGAATCTTAAACAGGGTTCATCTGTGTTTTTTCTTATCATTTTAGAAAACTAGGGTGTTGGATTTTGAGTTAATTACTCTAAAACACAGGTCTATATTTTCAACAGGCATATTCCCAAACAGGATTCCACGTGGATCCACTCAGCTCACCTGAAACGGATGCCCCACTTCTCATTTACCTTATTCTGGGCTGGCCAGGTGTCCTCCTCATGAAGGCTTGAATTTTGCTTTCTCCTTCTATGTGATGTTGTTTTCAAAAGGTACAACCTCCCGGGCAGAGCTGTTAGTATGGCCCTATGACTGAAGGCTTTTGATTCAGCTGGCACATTTTGGGAATCTCAAGCCAGTTTAGACCTCCCTGCTCCAGGCCTAAACAAAAATCTCCATGGAAAGCAAAATTCAAAAGCAGAGCTCACCCACTCCTCACCAGGCTGCCCTACTTGACAGCTTCAACCTGTCCAAAGCCGCCCTCGGTTTCCTGTAGCCTTGAGAAAGAACCCTCCTTATGAATGCCATCCAGCTGCACTGGCTGGCTGTGAACATTAACTCCTTCCATGCTGGTTCCCCCCACCCCGAGCAGCAGTGCCCTAAAGGCATAAGAACAAGTTCTAGAAGTTTATTGTGTTAGAGATAATGACAAACCCTTCAGATTAAGCCTGAGGGCCAACAGGAAACTTACACTAAGGGCCAAACCTCCAATTTCAAGGAAAAACTCTATCTTAGCTAAGGATAGTAGTATGTCACAAAGAAGCCAAATTCATTCCTTACATACACAAACACACACAAAATAATACACAAAAACTTGTTAAAAGGAGGGCAGTACCAACAAAATTGTTCCATGGTGAGAAAAGCAGGCATGAAAATAGACTTTTTTTTTTTTTAAGTTGGATACTTAACTCCACTCTCCATTGAAATGTTTATGCCAAGGGAGAGGCTTTTGCCTAGGTACTAACATTCAGAGAGTAGACAGTTGTAAACAGAATGAAGTCAGATATGAGAAAAGGAAGTAAGACAAGGAAGGTAAGTCTTTTATGGGTTAGAGGAGGAAGGGCAGAGAGGATTGAGTAAAGAAAAGTGCTAGGAGACCATCTGAAAGTGAAAACAACAATTTACTTTACTTGATGCGATTTTTGCTTAATAATTTGATTTATTCAATTCACCCAATAATCCTTTTTTTTGAGCCCCTGCTACGTGCCACATGTGTTACTATTTCTACAGAAGTCCTATTTTAAGACCTAAGCACTCAAAGGCTTGAAGTTAGTAACCTAAGAATATGAAGGCTTCAAAAAGGGTCTGTGTACTTCGTGTTAAACACAAAACACTTTAAGTACAATGCCAAGGCTCCCTTTGTGACTAGGGAGAGAGAAGGAAGCTGCTCCCACAGTTACCTCCTTTCCCTCTCTTTCACTCATTCTCTCATTTACTCAACCAACATCTACTGATTCCTACTAAGACCCTTGCTTGGCCTTATGCAGGACAAAAAGATATGACCAGAACGCTTAGAGCTTAAAACTGAATACCGATCAGACAATTCTACCATAAATCAGACTGAGATAAAGGATACCACAGCATAATTGGGAAGTCAGAATAGGAAATAAACACTTCCCACTAAGTAAGTGTAGAAGCTTCATGATGCAAAGGGTTGCTGAGCAGGACCATCAAGAATGTGCAAGGTTTCGAAAACAAACAAACAAACAAAAAACCACATGGAAGGGCTTCCCTGGTGGCGCAGTGGTTGAGAGTCCGCCTGCCGATGCAAGGGACACGGGTTCGTGCCCCGGTCTGGGAAGATCCCACATGCCGCGGAGCGGCTGGGCCCATGAGCCATGGCCGCTGAGCCTGCGCGTCTGGAGCCTGTGCTCCACAACGGGAGAGGCCACAGGTTTCAGTTAAGACAGATGAAGTAGGTACACCAGGGGTAGGAAGTACACATATAAAAGTGAGAAAGGACAGTAATTATGTTTTTCCTGCATTTTTCCTATGTCTATCTGAAGTTGTTAATTAGCCTTCAAAAAGTAAAATAACTAATCCTCAAAGAGTAGTGAATTTTGCAAATTTAGAGGTTTTACCTGACAAGGGCAACATAGGTAAACACAGATTTCAAAAACTTCACAGATTTCTTACACCTAGCAAATAAACCTCATTGAATTGGCCAATTTCCTCCCGTAGGTTCTTGCTATGACTTCCAAGTTGGTGCTTTAGAGGAACTGGGATGTTTCTGTTCTAGGTGTTCCTTGTAGTACCTATACTACTACTATCACTGGTTCAAATTCTTTGAATCAGCTACTAAAATAAGTCAACTACATAAAGGCTACATTGCAAACACCCATCCCGACTATATGATAAAAAGAGACTGCACTTTGGAAACAATCTAACATACGCTTAACTAAACCACTCCCTCAGGAAGTGATTTTTTTCCCACGTATGAGATCTTAACCTACCTCACAGGGCTGCTGAAGGTTAATTTCAGTGATGCAAGCAAAAGGGTGGTATCTGTCTGACACCTAAGTGTTACCTGGAATGCTGATGTCTGGGTGCAAGTTGCAGCTGGCCATCTGGAGCTTCATATGGCTCTTCTACCTCATACACATTTGCATCAGTGTCCTCCACACTGCTGGAATTCTGCCATTCCAGCTCTGGAGTTTTCCCCACAGTCATAATAAATGGCAAGTTCTCATACTCTGGTATTTCCTCATAATGGCGTATATTTTCATACTCCGGCGCACAGCCGCTTATAACAGATTTGCAAGGTGCCTGCGAGGATGACCCCCTGGAGAGCATTTGTTCATCCAAAGACTCAGCTCTTGCTCCATTAGCTGCACTGGTCTGGCCCCGCGACTTCTTCCTCTTCTTTCGGGATTCCAGGCTATAGTTATCTGCCGAATATGCCTTAATGGGTTTATTTCTCTTTTCTTCTACCAACAAGCCATGCCAATCACTTTCACTCCCTTTTCTCTCCCCACCCGCAAGGCTGCCTGAGGTTGTCTCCCCGAGTTGGCTACTCTTGGACCAAAATTTCTGGAAGTCACTCTTCATGAAACAGATGGACAGCTTCATGTTGAGCAACTTCTTTAAAGAGTTCTTCTTTGGAGAGTCTTTGCAAGGCTTAGTGCACCTTTCCGCATCCACAGCAGATAATGATTTTGCTCTAGGCTTGGTCAGGGCAGTGGGAGGCTCACTGTCTGAGGATACAGTAACAGACTTTAAGGATTCTGGGTTCCCTGAAAAGGGTATAATAGGATGAGGTAATTTCCACACTGGCTTCTCTGAAGCCCGTTTAGGCATATCAAAGGAGGACGACACACCACGGTTTTGGGCACATAAATGATGAAGGTGATTTCTTTCTAAACCCTTCTCTGAACTTTTTTCTTCGTTTGAGGGATAAGAACTTTTCTCCACAAGCTCCTCTGAGGCAGCCTTTTTAAGCACTCCTGCAGCAGGTAAGCTGTGTCTTTGAGGTTTTTTGGGGACAATTCTTGAGGAACTTTCATCTTTTATCATAGATTCCTTTTGCAGTTGAGGGGCAGACACTCCCCGGTTACAGGCAGTAGGCAAATGTTCGGTGCAGGTTAATTTGAGTTGCTTGGGCAGGCTCATAGATAGAGTACTGCATCTTATAAAACTGGTCCTTTTGTCCACAGCAGGTGACATACTAGAACCATCTCCTGTCTTGTCAGAACTCAAATTAGAGTCTGTCTCTAAAGGAGATGCCATATTTTCAAAGGAAGATGTTTCAGGACTCAAAGGTTTTTGTGAATTAATTAAGTTTTGTCTGTCACCGTTAAAGTCCACATTCAATTCACTTTTATTTCCTGGCTTCACTTTGTCCACCTGTTCCTGGTTACACAAAACATTCCGATGAAAAACACTGATTTTATTGTTTTTCAAACTATCTTCAAAAAGACAAAGAGAGCTACTGTCTACATTCTCTGGTTCTTCGTTACTTTCGCTAGGAGTATCTATCTGTTTCTGGCGTAATAGGCGTGCAGCACGTGTCTTTCTGGGCTTGGGAGTTGGAAATTTGGGGGTGTATGGCACTAAGTGAATTTCCAAGGGACCAAGGTCTTTGACTTCTGATTTCTTAATATCTCCATCTGAAGATAAAAAAGTACTCCTTTTACCATTTTCTAGAGCTTCTTGTTCAGATGAATGAAAGTGAGTGTTGCTTTTTTCATTGTCACCCTGACTAGCTTCAAAATTTTGAAATTCATCACTAGGAAGTTGTAGGTGGCAATGGTGATGATCAGAAACTTTTTCGAAGCTGGACAGGGATGGTGACAAATCTGCAAATTCAATTCTGAATTGTCTGTTGGAATTACAGCCATCACTCATTTCTGGACTGTCTGTGAATCTGTGCTTCTGTGGAAAAATAAAAGGTGACGTTCGTTGCGTTAAAACATCTTTGAGCTTCTCTTCCAGGATGCTTGCCTTTAAAACTACTTCACTCTGGCTCTTGATCTTTTCATGATTAGAATCACATTTACGCTGAGTTTTTATAGCTGAAGAGGACTCACCAATTTTATTATTTTCTAAATTTTCATGCATTTCCAGGGGCCCTAAGACAAGCTGCTTGACACACAAATTCTCTCTATTTCCAAGCTTATGGTTACACTCAGAACGGCAGGAACACATTGGTAAAATATAATCACTGCTCTGATGCCCTCTGTTTTTGCAGCTAGAGTTGTCAATGCTTTCAGGGGATTCCTGTTTATGCTCTTCCAGGTTCACGATGATTTTCCTTGATGGTGACCGCCTGATGTCTTGAACGGGTGAGGCCTTCAGCACTTTTGGTTTCGGAGCTATTGCTGGTTTGGTTTTCTTTGTTGACTGTGGAACACTAGAAACCACGATCTCAGGTTTAGGTGCAACAGGAGGTGGAGCTGGCTTATTATTTGCCACCACAAACTTTGGCTTGGGGGCCACTGGTGGCTTCTTAATCTCTAGAAAGGAAAAAAAAAATCTGATAACCAAAAAACCAAAGCATAAGATAAATGATTAAATTTGATGACATTTTTACTTTTGACAATATGCTGAACTTGCATTTTACTAGGTAGTTTATATTATATTATTCAGAGTCTATTATTACTCTTGAAAATTCCTTAAATTGCCCTTCAGTTCCAGTACACATAGCTTTGGATATACTGTACTTTGCTTAATAAGTCCAATACAGTTTTTCTTCTAACTCTGGAATGGATTACCATATCTTCAGGCAACACTAAATGAAATACAGTAACTGGCTTCTGCTTGAGATCCGTATGTAAGAGAAGGCACTTCAGTTCATTTGCTGAGTGCCAAGAGTTGAATCTGCCTAAGGTTTATGTAGGATGCAGCTCTTTAAGCTTCTCATGTGAATAAGCAGTACATATTCTTCTACCTCAATGACATACAGTAGAATTGTATGAATGCCCTTTATCAATGACCTATCCCACTAGAACCACAAAATAACCTAAAAAGGAATACAGAAATCAGAAATTTTCCAAACTGAAAAGTAATGATACTATAATATTTGAGGCTCTTGATAAGGTTGGCATTTTTTCTGTGCAGGGGCTGTCAAATCGGAATTTTCACTATAATCCTTCACTGAGCTTTATTTTTAAAAAGTCACAGGCCTATGCTCTACCCCAGGTGATTACGCTGTGTACCCTTCATTTATAACCACTATTCTAGTGCATTTAAAAGATGACCATAATTCCTATTGTAGCAATTCTTTCTTGGCATTATGTAAAAAGAACTCAATGAGCACCTATTACACTGTGCTAGATTTGCAAAGATCTGCTACTAACCTACAGGAACCTAAATAAAAGGTTCACATAGGGCCTCCTTGGTGGTGCAGTGGTTTGACAGTCCGCCTGCCGATACAGTGGACACGGGCTCGTGCCCCGGTCTGGGAAGATCCCATGTGCCGCGCAGTGGCTGGGCGACCGGAGCCTGTGCTCCGCCATGGGAGAGGCCACAACAGTGAGAGGCCTGCGTACCGCAAAAAGAAAAAAAAAAAAAAGCTTCACATAAAAGACCTATAAAATGAAGTTACACAGATTCTGAACATCCTCATTTTAAACGTTCTTTTATGTTTTTCTACCTATACTATCACTTATCACCCCATCATATTTCCCAAGACAAGGTAAAACGTATTTTATCTTATACTTCTTATACTTATGTTTGTTCCTCCAACAGGATCTAACGCTTAATGAAAACTTAGTTAGTGAAAAACATAAACATAAACCTTTCAAAATATCATCTGCTGGACATTGTTTAAGTACTTGAATACACAGAGGCTTCAATTCTTCACTTGGTGAGGAGTTTCTTTTCAACAAAGGAAATTAGTCATAACACTCCAACCCGGGAAGATATTACAGGGACATGAGTAGTGAGGAAAAAAAAAAGAGTAGGGTGCTCTACTTCCTTTTACCAACCGAGGAAGAATTTCTCAAACCCCTAATACTCTGTTCAACCAAGATCACCTGATGACAGATGCCTTCTCATTCAATTCCTCAGGATAATGTTATAATAAAAAAGATATGAAGTATTTCCAAAATGACAATACAAATTCCCAACACCATGCAATTTCGTTGTGTTCAATTAAGCGTGTTATTATTGTTTTCTTAGGTAGAAAAAATTTTAAAACCATTCAAAGCCTAATGATGAAGCTTGGTGTAATGGTCTATTAAACTCCTGATATATAAAGTCAAGTCTTAAGAAAAAGTATGAATGCCCTAGGCCTCTTACCTCCCATCTTACTCAAGATAAGGAAAACAGACAGACCATCACACTGATTTCATTTCTGTAAGCATTCTGAAAACATCCTACCTCTGGGCATTTTGAAGGAATTAAAAAAAAAAAAAGAAATCAGTTCTGTAACATGGAAAGAGTTCTGGAGATTGGCTGCACAGCAGTATGAATGTACTTAACGCCACTGAACTGTACACTTAAAAATAGTACAGACGGGGGCTTCCCTGGTAGCGCAGTGGTTGAGAGTCCGCCTGCCGATGCAGGGGACACGGGTTCGTGACCCGGTCTGGGAAGATCCCACATGCCACGGAGCGGCTGGGCCCGTGAGCCATGGCCGCTGAGCCTGCACGTCCGGAACCTGTGCTCCGCAATGGGAGAGGCCACAACAGTGACAGGCCCGCGTACCCTAAAAAAAAAAAAAAAAAAAAGGTACAGATTGGGGGCTTCCCTGGTGGCGCTGCGGTTGAGAGTCTGCCTGCCAATGCAAGGGACGCAGGTTCAAGCCCTGGTCTGGGAGGATCCCACATGCCGCAGAAGAACTGGGCCCGTGAGCCACAACTACTGAGCCTGCGCGTCTGCAGCCTGTGCTCCGCAACAAGAGAGGCCACGACAGTGAGAGGCCCGCACACCGCGATGAAGAGTGGCCCCCGCTCACACAACTAGAGAAAGCCCTCGCACAGAAACGAAGACCCAACACAGCCAAAATAAATAAATAAATAAAATAAAATAAAATAAATAGTATAGATGGTAAATTTATGTTAGGTGTATTTTACCAAAACTAAAAACAACAAACAAAAAAAAACCCTGTCTCATTAATCTTTTACTTTCTGAATCTCAGAGCCTTTTCAAAAGCTTCAGTGTCATTTACCCAACCAATTTTTGCTATTTTAGTTCAATCATTTTTCATAAATCTCTGTTCTTAGTGTCCTAGAAATTCAATTAACTATATGAATTATGGTCAATTACCAACAGATATTGCGCAGCATCATGTACCTAACTGCCTCAACACATACTCACTGAATTAAACAAAGAACTGCGAGCTTTGGCTTAGCTAACCGTGTATTGGAGGAGGCCAATAACATAACTGGGTGTGCCTCTGTGGAGAACTGGTTGCCTCAGTTTCCTTACTTGCAAATGAGGGAGCTGAACAGATCTCTAAAGCCTAAATGATTCTGAGATGATAACTTCAGGAGATATCTGCTTCAGGAGAACCCTTAGATTCTCTAGCCACTTTGCCCTGTGTGATTCTTCTTCCGTGTACCTCCCTCTGTCTTCACCACTAGAAGGCAAGCTCCAGGAGGGCAGGTACTTTGTCTCTTTGCTGTATCCCCAATGCTAAACATAGGGCCTGGGAACAGTCAGAGCTGCCACACATACGCATAGTCTTTACTATGTCTCAATAACAAGATATTTCTTTAAATAGAAATCAATATCCACTTAAATGTAGAATATTTTGAAAAGTTAACAGGAATCAACTTCAATAGGATTACTGAATAAGTTCTTCTTTTTTAAAATTTATTTTATTTATTTATTTATGGCTGCGTTGGGTCTTCGTTGCTGCGCACAGGTTTTCTCTAGTTGCGGCGAGTGGGGGTTATTCTTCTTACTGGTGCGCGGGCTTCTCATTGTGGTGACTTCTCTTGTTGTAGAGCACGGGCTCTAGGCGCGCGGGCTTCAGTAATTGTGGCACGTGGGCTCAGTAGTTGTGACTTGTGGGCTCTAGAGTGCAGGCTCAGTAGTTGTGGCGTACGGGCTTAGTTGCTCCACAGCATGTGGGATCTTCCCGGACCAGGGCTTGAATCAGTGTCCCCTGCATTGGCAGGTGGATTCTTAACCACTGTGCCACCAGGGAAGTCCCTAAGTTCTTAATTATTAGTAGGAACAAGTGTTCAACTAAGTCATAGAATAGCAATACTTGAAGTCCTTCATCATTATTATTATTTTTATTTTAAAATTATTTCTTTATTTTTTAGTGGCTCTATTTTGAAAGAAACACAGCTCAAAAAATAACAAGCCTTTATATTACGGTCTGCTCCAATGTCAAACTCTTGAAATAAGTGCACGATGTTTGGAAATGGATCCAGCACCTTTGGATATTAATACTGTATCAACAGTCAGACCCAAAGCTTTTTAGAGCATAGCAGCAAATCTTTTATTTACACAGCTGTTTGGCTCCAGGGAAAAATAAGGTAAGAAAGTAAAGCACTAGTACCATTTTACTAACAATTACAAACACACTCATCATCTATTACACACAGATGGCGGCGGTCCACGTGCAACACTTTCTTAGCTATTGGACCAGGCAAAAAGCAAAGCACAGCACATGTACACCGAGACCTATACATGTTCAAAAATATATGAAATATATTTCTATAATTATCTCTCCTTTTTTCATATACTGATTAGAATAATTCTAAAATCTCTATTGTGGGCCCACTCTTTCACAGACACAGAAAAACAAAGCAAGCTCTTCTTCAGGATACATATATCTTAGATGTTCTACATTTTTCTTATTGCCTTAAATTAAGCCAACCATCCCAAATACCACAGATTAGAGTCCGTGTAAACAAACATCCCCTCCCCCAACTTCAAATAACATTCCTAAAGTTTTAATGAATTCTGAATACTGTTCCAAAGAGCATCATAAACCGCTTGTAAGAATGATGAACACATAATTTTATAAGAATAGGATACAAATAAAACCCCAGTTCTTTTCCATATTCTCCATTTACACATGAGAAAAAATAATAAATCTTAACAGATGGGAGAATGAAAAAGTAGTTAATGCTTCTCAGCAAGCCGTGCTAAAAACCAACTAACTCAGCTAAACACAGGAAGTGTCCCTCTTTTAAACACCACAAAAATGTCTGTGGACTTCTTTAATTGTAAAGTTGATAAAATATAAAAACAGTTTGCATTATTCGAGGGTCATTCAAATGAAAGAATAATAAAATTCCAGACTGAGAGCTAGATCCGGTTTACATATTTAAATGTAGAATTAAATGCTTCTGTATGGGTTCATTATAAACTGTTAGGACTGGAACTGAAAACTGATACATACAAGGTATGAATTTTAAATGTGTTTGACACTGGAGAGGAGAGTTAAAGTTGGCTGGAAGGATTTTAAAATCTCCAACCACTTTAAATTTAAATTAAATTAGACTTGTTCCTTAATAAAACTTAAAGTGAGGCACAGAAATTTAGGATGAAAATAATTCACCTCAAGTAAGTAGAAAGCCTCCCTCTGGTAAGGAAAAGAGTTTATAAATAACATAATTCCCAGTACACGATGACATATCTCCTGTACACACATATAGCATCAAAAAGGAAAGATCCACAAATCTTCCTCAGGAATACTATTACGGGAACACTTCATCCCTTGCTTTCTTATTCCTATTGGCTAAACTTCTTGCCTCGTTAGTTGTAATCTGATTACACCTAGCCGTACAACCTCCAATATATCTAGGCTTTAGAAAGAATACAAACCAGAATATTTAGAGTGCTGTTTGACAGTTACAAGATGCAGGAATTTAAAATAAATGCCAAGAAAAGCTAAGAAAATTTAATCTGATACTTATATGCTGGTTCTAGAAGTAACTGTGGTGAAGCTTTACACTATTTTACTATATAATGTCTAATGAAAGCTTATTTATTACAACGTGGGCAAAAATGTTTCTTAATACTGAATACGTTATTAAGTTCTGGCTTAAAAATTAACCTATGTTCTTATAAGTGAAATTAACACCACTTTAGTAATTATTTTGGAAAATAGGAACTGTTCCTTCAGAATGTTTAGAAATACAACGTCCAGAATTCTTCAAAGTCTACACAAAGGTAAAACAACAGGCTTTGCCATTTGGATAAAGGAAAACGGCGACAGGAGGCAGACAAAAAATAAGGCTTTGTCTACACTAACCAGGTAGAAATAGGGGAAAAAATCCATTAAAAATTGGATGAAGATGAACCAAAACCTTGGCATCGGCAATTCTACTCCTCTGCTCCTCAGGTAACCGGGGGAAAACCACCGAAACAGGAGTAAAAATGTCTAAACCTCTTTACTTAATAAGGGTCAGGGTTTCCAGTCGACATTAGGGGTTAAAGCCACTCAGCCTAGTCGCCGAGTTCAACACTCCGGGAACACTGCCCTTTCCTAGAATAACTGATTTCTTAACATGGGAATCTAAACTATTTTCATAAGCAAAGGCAAAGTCGCTCAAATTTCAGGAGAGAAAAGTAAACGCCCTCTTTACACTTCCCGTTTCACCTGGCGCTAAGAGCCCCCAACACGGTCTTCTTTTAAAAGGAGGTCCCAAGAGACACACTATTTCCAAAGAGCCCCTCTTGGCACGCAGGGACGAAAAAATCAGGCAGCAAACACCGTCTCCTCCGCACAGTCCTGAGGAAAGGTAGAGGGAATATCGCTAACCCATCCCGGAGGACAAAGTTGCTCCGAGCCCAAGACCTGCAGCGCTCGCTACAAACTTTCCAGCGGCAGCGCGAGCGCCGTCACTTACCGGCGGCAGAAGTCATGATTCCCCCGTGCAGCTCGCTTCCCCGCTCGCCCCCCTCAATCCCCGCTCCCCTTACAGTCCATTGTTTCAACAGTTTGGGCAGAAGAGAAAAGCCCCAGCAGAGCCCACATTCCGTCCCGCGGCCCCGAGGCGCAACCCCAGCGCCGCACAAAGGACGCGGCCGGCTCCGGGGACCCGGCGGCGCTCCCGGGCGCGAGCCGCCGGCGACGGGCGGGCGGGCACGAGCGCCGCCCAGCCGAGCTCCCGGCAGACGGCCACGCGCGCACACGAGCAGTGCTCACCGCGGCTTCGCCGGCGCGCGCCCTTCCCCAGCTCCAAAAAAAAAATCGGAGCTCCAGGCGCCCCCTGCTAGTCGCGGCCGTAAAAAGCGGACAAAAGCCCCAGCCTCCTCCAATCAGGGGGCCCGAGTTTCAGCCCGTTCCCGCCCCTCCCGCCCACACGTTCAAGCTCAGCGCCAATGAGCGGGCCTGAAAAAGGGGCGTGAGCTGTGAGGCATGCTGGGAATTGTAGTTTTCTGGACTCACGGGACCTGCAGAAGCAGACGCCTGGGCGCATGCAGCCGGTTCTCCCGCCTTCATTTCCCATCGTGCTGAGGCGGGTGGCATGGCGGAGAAGGATGACACCGGATTTTGACGAAGAGGTGGTTTTTGAGGTAAGGGGAAAATGGCGGTGCGTGTGAATTGCCTTTGTTTGATTAGGACGAGGGAGAAGGCGAGGAGGCCGGACGAGAGGCAGATCCCGGGGCGAGGAATCGGGTGACGCTCCTGCCGGCCTCGGTCACCGAATCTCGGCAATTTCCGGGCCTAATGTTGGACGCAGCCTGACAGGTGTAGCCTGAGGCTCTCTCGCCGCGCCCGGCCTCTGCCTCGGGCCCTCCCGGAATTCCCAGCCAGGCCGGTGGACTAGAACCCTGCTTGTTCCTACTCACCCGTACGATTTAGCCTCCCCCTTTTTAGTCCTCGATATGTTCGGGTCAGTATCCAGAAATGCCTCAGGTCACGGTTCGCGGTCGAGGCGTGGCCCTCGGAATGGAGGCAGCAGGTGCTAGTTTTTGTTTTTGTTTTTGTTTTTATTTTCTTATACCGTGGTTTAAGATCTGTGTGTGGGACCTACTGTGGGTGATTTGGGCCGGGGCATCTCAGCATCTAATTCTTTTCTCCTTTGCTGTTGCGCTAGGTGTAGCTAGTTCTTCTGATTCGAGGCTGGGGTGTGAGGGCTTTTGTGTGGGACTATTTTAAGACGTTCTCTGCCATCTTGAATGAAAACAAAAACAAACAAAAAAACAGTCTAGTGTTTTTGTTGCCATTTGTCTATCAGACACAGGTGAAAAGTCACACCCCCGTATAAGGCATGTATGTATACTTTACTAAAATCCATTCATCCGACAAGATTTTAAGAAATTTAAGAAAAGAAACGGCTCATTCCATACCATCAGAGAGCTACGCAATAAATAGTACAGAATGGTAAATGTTGAAATATATACAAACTGTCATTGGAGGATTGATTTGGAAACCGCTGTCTGTTCTTGTGGCCTCGGAGACACTACACCCAGTATATGGATATTGGAGGTGGATCTTGAACTGTGAATATGTTTAGAGAGATGGAAGGGAGAAAATGCATTATAAGGAAAGAGAACAGAGTATCTCAAGGTTGGGAGGTGTGAAAGTACCTGGTGTAGATTTTTCAGGGACTTGAGTGTGGAGTGTCGCTATATAAAGTGGTTTGATGAGGCTGGAATGAAGAAGTAGTGGAAAATAGGGCTCTTTTACCAAAAGGGAGTGCCTGGATTTGAGGAGGTCAGTAGAGAAGGCAAGCACCTGAGTTCTGGAAAAGAGAGAAGAAATAATTGAATAATGGCTTGGACAGATACTTCTAAGGTAAAATCGAGGAAACAGTTACAAGATTGAATGTGGGAGATGAAGAAGAGACAAAAATCTATGTTGCTTAGATTGCTAGAGAGAGGAAAGTGGGTGGATACTTTTTTACCCTATTCTTAGATATCTGAGTATAATAGTAATACATGCTCAAAGAACATTTCATTGTAGAAAACAAGCCACAAAATTAAAATCACTCATTTTCCTACCACCCACAAATGGCCACTATTAACATTATAGTATGTGTTCTTACAGACTTTTTTTCTATTCAAATGTATGTTTGATATTTTTTAAACACAAAAAATATACCACATAGAATTTTATATGTATTTTTCAGTGAGTCTTTTCCTATTCATTACTCTTTGAAAACAATAACATAATATCCAATCATGTATGTGTATCATAATATAACTATTTTCCCATTCTTGGTTATATTGTTTCAAAATACAGTTGTAATCAGCACTGACATAAGTCCATCTTTTACTGCATCTCTGATTTTTCCTTATAGTAATTTCTAGAAGGGAAACTAGTGGGTCAAAGGATATGAACATTTTTTAAGACTTATGCAGAAAGGTTATACCTATTCAAGTTTCCATTAGGAGTATTTTCACCAAATCCTCAGCAACAACCTTTTTAGTTTCCTTTAATCTTTGTTAATTTTATAGGAAAAATAGCATTCTGTTGTTCTAATTTACATTTTGTGCATTTACTGGAAACATTTTTATTTCTTTCTTGAGCATTTTTTTGTATTTTTTGCTCATTTTACTATTGGATGTTAGCTTCTTACGACTTGCATACGTTTTACTTTTCTTTGTTTGTTTGTTTGTTTTTTGATGTGAACCCGGTGTAAAGTCTTTATTGAATTTGTTGCAATATTGCTTCTGTTTTATGTTTTGGTTTTCTGGCTGTGAGGCATGTGGGATCTTAGCTCCCTGACCAGGGATCAAACCTGCACCCCCTGCATTGGAAGGTGAAGTCTCAACCACTGGACTGCCAGGGAAGTCCCTTGCATACGTTTTTCATGTTACTTAACCGTACCATACTTCTAGAAATTTTTTTTAGTTTGTAGTTTAATTTATTTGCTTTTTGTCACATACATTAATTTTTATTGCAGCATGATATTCGTAAGAAAAGTGCACAAATCATAAATGTGCAGATTGATGAATTTTCACATGTTGAGTACATCCATGTAACCAGTACCCATGTTAAGAAACTGAACGTTAACCAGCACACCAGAAACTCCCTTTTACTCCCTTTCAGTCACTTCTCCCCACCCCAAAGATAACCACAATTCAGACTTGTAATAACTAACTTAGATTCCTTTTGTCCATTTTTATAGTTTACACACTGGGCAATTCCATTTGTATATGCTCTTTTTGCTCTGACTTTTTGCTCTCTGGTTTTGTTTGTTAGATTCACCCATATGGTCATGTGAGCATTTTTTATTTCTCTGTAGTATTCCATGTGAATGCATGACCATTTTTAAATCCACTCTACTATTAATGGTCTTCGGGTGATTTCCAGTTTGAGACTATTATGAACAGTGCTAGTATGAACCTTTTAGTATATATGTCTTATTGAACATATTTCTGTTGAGTATATACTTAGACGTGGAACTGCTAAGTCATAGGAAATATATACATTCACCTGTGTAGATATTGCCAAACACTATTCCAAAGTGGTTGTACCAATTTATATTCCTACCAGCAGTACAGGAGAGGTCCAGTTGCTCTACAGCCTCACCAACACTTGCTAATTTCAGTTTCTCTTTTTACCATTCTGGTAGGTGTGTACTGGTATCTCCTCTTGGCTTTAATTTGCATTTCTCTGATAAGGAAAGGGGGAGTCTTTCTATATGTTTAAGGATCAGTTTTGTATCCACTTTAGTGAAGCCAATTCAAGTTTGTTGCATATTTTCCTTTTGGATTATCTCTTCTTGTTACTGATTTGAAGGAGTTCTTTACATATACTGGATATAAGTCCTTTGTTGGATCTGTGTACCTCAAATATCTCAGGAGGTGTGTGGCACTCTCTTAATAGTGTCTTTCAATGAACAGAAGCTCTTAACTTTATCATAATCCAAGTAAACCTTTTTCTTTTATGGTTAGTGCCTTTAAAGAAGTATTTGTCTGCTCTAAGGTGACAAAGATTATTTTCTCTAAAAGCTTTATTTTACCTTTTGCTTCTAGATCTGCTATCCGTCTGGAACTGATTTTTGTATGGTATCAAGTAAAGGTCAACATATGTTTTTTTCCCACATGGATGTCTAGTTAACCTGGCATTTTCTTTTTTTTTTAAGAAGGAATTTCCATCTTCAGGAAACAACTTTATTTATTTATTTATAAATTTATTTATTTTTGGCTGTGTTGGGTCTTCATTGCCGCGCGCCAGCTTTCTGTAGTTGTGGCAAGCGGGTGCTACTCTTCATTGCGGTGCGCGGGCTTCTCACTGTGGTGGCTTCTCTTGCTGTGGAGCACGGGCTCGGGGCACGCGGGCTTCAGTAGCTGTGGCACGTGGGCTCAGTAGTTGTGGCTCGCGGGCTCTAGAGCACAGGCTCAGTAGTTGTGGCACATGGGCTTCGTTGCTCTGAGGCATGTGGGATCTTCCCACACCAGGGCTTGAACCTGTGTCCCCTGCATTGGCAGGCAGATTCTTAACCACTGCGCCACCAGGGAAGTCCTAGCCTGGCATTTTCTGAACAGACCATCCTTTCCTCGCTGAACTACAATGTTGCCTTTGTCATAAATCAGGATACCTTGTATGTGTGGCCTCATTTTTGGGTATTCTCTTTTCCATTGGTTAATTTGATCATTCTTGTGCCTATACCACATTATTTTAATTACTTTTTAACTTTATAATACATACTAGTGTCTGATAGAATAAAACCAGCCAGCTTTATTTTCCTTCAAGATTGCTTTGGCTATTTTTAGCCCTTTGTATTTCTGAATGAATTTTAGCATCAGCCTATCATTTTCACTTTAGAAAAAGGAAACTACCAAGATTTGATTGGAATTGCTTTGAATCTATGGATTAATTTGTAGAGACCTGACATCTTTACAGTATTGAATATTCCAATAGCATTTTTATTGCTTGCCTCCTAAATGAGTCAAGCAGCTTCCCATCACTTTCTGTGCTCTAGGACTGATTTTACAAACTGGGAATACAGGGGAGGAAAAACAATTTTCCCTCTACCTTTCGAGTTCTTGGCTGAGACCCCTGTCATAAAAGATAGATTAACAAAAGAAAAACAAAAGTTTATTAACATTGTTAGGAAACAAAATTCAACTGGAGTAAATTTAAAAGATCTTACTGGCTTTCTTCAACGATTCATGAATTAGGCAGCGTCCCATCCAGCAGACAGAAAGGATCTTCTTCCCAGGATCTGTAAAAGATGAAAGACTTGTAGGCAGAAGGGAGTGGGACAAGGAAGTTAGGCCAGCAAAGAGTGGATTGGTCAATCCCAATCTCCCAATTCATCCCACCACCACCACCCACCCCTGCCACTTTCCCCCCTTGGTGTTCATACATTTGTTCTCTGCATCTGTGTCTCTGTTTCTGCCCTGCAAACCGGTTCATCTGTACCATTTTTCTAGGTTCCACATATATGCATTAATATACGATATTTTTCTCTTTCTGACTTACTTCACTCTGTATGACAGTCTCTAGATCCATCCATGTCTCTACAAATGACCCAATGTCGTTCCTTTTTATGGCTGGGATTGACATATATACACTAATATGTATAAAATAGATAACTAATAAGAACCTGCTATATAAAAAAATAAATTTAAAAAAAAGAGTGGATTGTTTGTGCCAAGGTCACGTTCTTTTAGGGGATGGCACGGGTCTGTCAGGCAGATTACCTCACTAATGTTGATTGGGTAGTTCCTGACTGACTGGCTTAAGATTCTATTTATGTTACCGAACGCAGGTTCCTGTGACTGACGCACAGTAAGGCCAAACAAACCGAAACGTCGAAGTTTGGAGCAGAGAAAGGTTTGTTGCAGGGCCATGCAAGGAGAACAGGTGGCTCGTGCCCCCAAAAAACCCCTAACTCCTTGAAGCGTTTCAGCAAAGCATTTTTAAAGGTCAGGGGAGGGGAGGGGCATCCCAGGGTATGTGCTGGCATCTCAGTTCATGCACAATTCTCTGATTGGTTGATCTTGAGGTAACAGGGCAGTTAACATTATCAATCCTTAGGTACCAGTAGGTCTGGGGGCTACAGGCTCATGATCATCAAGTAGCTAATTTCTTCCATGTGGTGGTGGTTTTAGCATCTGAAAAGTTCAGGAAATATGCATGAAATACTGTTATCTTGGCACTAAGAGGAGCTACAGCAGAAGATATGGGGGAGGGGCTCTGTCCTGGGAAGGTTCCACAGGTCCTGTTCAGTTACATTTCTTGGAGAGGCCAAAAGTGTAATTAAGTCTTGATTTGGTAAGGTGTATCTTAGTATAAGTGACTCCATTTGGGGCCTGTTGTCCTATTTTTAACAACACGTATACTGCATATATACATGGGAGATACTGTTTAAAAAAACAAAACAAAACAGAGCTAGACAGTAGTTAAAGCAGTTAAAACATATTTTATTCAGGACATACAATAGGGGGAAAGAGACCTCAGTATAGAACTGGGTTCTATTGCAAATACAGCATGGATAAATGGGAATTTAATTACTAAGAGGAAACACGGGGTCAGGAGGGGTTTTGGCTAAACCAATATAACGGGATTCTTGGTGAAGACAAGCTAGGGTAGTCAGACATTACCTCTGTTACCTCAGACACCAAGGTTTGCAGCAGAGAAAGTTTATTCACAAAGCAGCCAAGGGAGGAGAACAAGTCTGAAATCCACCCTCCCAAAGGTGGGATATTTATGGGGTAAAGGAGCAGGGTGGTCTTAGGTGTGAGGAAAGGTGATTGGAGGTAGGGGAAAAGTGAGGTAGTCGGTGTTCTGTGCAGATATATCTTGGTTACATGCTTCTTCCAGGGATGCATGTTAAAAAATGGAGGTGCTTAGCATGATTTGGGGGTGGAGGTTTTGGCCCTCTGACAACAAAAGAGCATTCATCCAACACCTGTGCAGGCCCAGTGTTAGGGCCCGTGGTCCCAACCAGTCTTAGCTCGAAATGAACAAGAGCTGACTCTAAGTTCCGAAAGAACATCTTAAGTCTCTGCCCCCATTACCATAGCAACCCATACATCCGAGGTGTTATCTGTGGGGTGGTTAAGGTGTCTTGTGGTGTATTACCTAGGCTATGTGAAGCTTGGAGGGTATGCAGTTAAGGAGAGGGGAAAAAACTAAAGCAAGCTGATCAGTGAAGGCAGTTTATAAGCAGAGAGGTTTTAACAAGCTGTTCCCTTATCTGTTGTTCTGTAAGACAAGCTCAAGAATCTCTATTAGTCACCAGCTTCTGTTAACCCTATGGGGCATGATTACACCTAGGGGAATGGTAGAAGATGAGGAACCCAATATTGAGGGTGATCAGTTGTGGCGGATGGGAGACGCTTGCTAAACTGACATACCAGGGTTCTTGTTAAAACTAGATTTTGCAAGGAAGTGCACAGGTGGGCCTAGGAGAAATTTCAGGAGCCTGACTAAAGTTTGATTAAGAATCTTTGTCGATACCCAGGGGAATCTAACACTTGATGGCGTGGAATTCAGGCTCAGATAGCATCTATATGGGGGGGAGGGGCTGTAGACCTCTTAGGGAAGAGTAAATGTTTACTTAGGAAAGATAAATGGACCCTTAGAAGAGCAGATGGGAGATACGACAAAATTTGTCTGGGTGTAGCCTCCTCTCCTGTGATGACTCAATCTTCTCTAGTTGATGAAACTCCCAGGGAAGGGATTTATGATAATTGAGTTCCTTTTGGAAGATCTGTCTTTAGGCAGAATAAGGGGGAGAGTTCAGAGAAAGCTTTCCCCTTCATTTGCTGTTTTTCAAGTGCCTACAGCTCAAAATAATCAATATGCCCAATGACATAATTTTGGGGGGCATATTCTGCTACCTTTCAGGAATGATCTATTCCTTGAGGGCATAGCTAAAATTGGCCCTTAAACTGTCTAGGCCAGCAGTCCCCAACCTTTTTGGCACCAGGGATCGGTTTCGTGGAAGACAGTTTTTCCACAGACCGGGCGGCAGGGGAGGGTGGGGGGAGTGGGGGTGGGGTGGGGAATGAAGTGTGGGGATGGTGCGGGTGGTAATGCGAGTGATGGGGAGCGGCAGATGAAGCTTCTCTCACTCGCCTGCTGTGCAGCCCGGCTCCTAACAGGCCACGGACCGGTGCTGGTCTGTGGCTCTGGGGGTTGGGGACCCCTGGTCTAGGCCTTTACTGGGGATATGGGGAATGGATGATGTCCATTGGTTCCTTTTCTTTTATGGTTATTGCTTAGTTCCAGTTTTCTATTTGGGGGGATATTTTGATAGTCTTTTTTTATTCTGAAAGGGAGTGTAATACAGTTGTCAAAGGAACAGACTCTGGAGTTGGACAGCATAGGAAATCCTACCTCCAGTACATAATAGTGTGATTTTGAGCAGTTTACTTCTCTGTGTGTCAGTTTTCTCAATATTAAGTAGAAATGACAGTATCAATCTCATAGAGCAGCTGTATTAAATGACTTAATGTAAGTGACCTAATTAGGTCTTATTACTTATGTTATTCATGCCCTCTCTCTTTTTTTTTTTTTTTTTTTTTTTGCGGTATGCGGGCCTCTCACTGCTGTGGCCTCTCCCGTTGCGGAGCACAGGCTCCGGGCGCGCAGGCTCAGCGGCCATGGCTCACAGGCCCAGCTGCTCCGCGGCATGTGGGATCTTCCCGGACCGGGGCACGAACCTGTGTCCCCTGCATCGGCAGGCGGACTCTCAACCACTGCGCCACCAGGGAAGCCCCATGCCCTCTCTTTTTATGTTGCATAGATTTGCTGCAGTATTGACTTACCGGATATATTTTTTAAAGAATCAGTTATTGGTTTTGTTTGATGGACGCAATTAAATTTGTTAGTGTTTTCTTCTTTTTTTTAATTTTTAACTTTTATCTATTTTCTCTCTTCTACTTTGTGTTTATTTTGCTGTTTTTTTTCCCTCTAGCTTCTTTTTTTTTTTTTGCAGTACACGGGCCTCTCACTGTTGTGGCCTCTCCCGTTGCGGAGCACAGGCTCCTGGACGCGCAGGCTCAGTGGCTATGGCTCACGGGCCCAGCCGCTCCACAGCATGTGGGATCTTCCCAGACCGGGGTACGAACCCGTGTCCCCTGCATTGGCAGGCACACTTTCAACCACTGCGCCACCAGGGAAGCCCTCTAGCTTCTTGAGTTAAAGACTTAAGTACTAAAAATAATTTGTAAGGTTATAAATTTCCCTATGAGTGCTGCATTGGCTGTATTTCATGAGTTTTGAAATGTGGTTTGTCTCACAATTTTGTAATTTCCTTTGTGATTTGTTCTTAATAGGTGATTTAATAGGGGTATGGGCAAGGGATTGATGTTATTGTTAGTGATGATTTTTCTTCATGTGCTCCTCCAGACCCGTAGTTCTACCCTGACCATTATGGAACACATCACCTGTATTTCCGTGTCCTATGGATTCCATTTAGGTTCAGCCAATGAGAAAGATCTCTTAAATCAGAGGTATCTTAATTTGTTCAGGCTGCTATAACAAAATGCCATAGGCTGGGTGGCTTATAAACAACAAAAATTTATTTCTCACAGTTCTGGAGGCTGGGAAACCTAAGATTCAGGGTGCTAGCATGGTTGAGTTCTGATGAGAACCCACTTCCTGGTTCATAAATGACTGTCTTTTCCCTGTGTCTTCATATGGCAGAGGGGGTGAGGGAACTCTCTGGGATCTCTTTTATAAGGGTACTGATTCTATTCTTGAGGGGTCCAACCACATGACCTAAGCACCTCTCAAAGCCCTCAGCTCCAAATACTGATAACATTGGGGATTAAGTTTCAACATATGAATTTTGGGAGGATGCAAACATATAGTAAGAGGGTAGAAGAGAAAGCACTGGAGAGATATTTATATTCCTAGTTCCCTCCCAGCAGGGCTACCATTTGGTAGTGATTGTGTTCCTGTACCTAAAGGCGCAAGTCTTCTTGGGGGACTCCTTTAACTTCATCTCTTTTTTTTTTTTTTTTCTTTTTTTTTTTTTTTTGCGGTACGCGGGCCTCTCACTGTTGTGGCCTCTCCCGTTGCGGAGCACAGGCTCTGGACGCGCAGGCTCAGCGGCCATGGCTCATGGGCCCAGCCGCTCCACGGCACATGGGATCTTCCCGGACCGGGGCACGAATCCGTGTTCCCTGCATCGGCAGGCGGACTCTCAACCACTGCGCCACCAAGGAAGCCCTAACTTCATCTCTTACAGGGCTTCAGTGACACTGCTTCTTTCCTTTGACCTTTAGGCCTGTGGAAGATAATAACTTTCGGCTGTTGCTAGTCCCTGGGTGCTTCACTATCCCCTATTGGTTGCCTCAACCCTTCTTACGCCTTGGTAAATAAATGGTCATTTCATTAAACTCTTTTCAGTTATCCCTTTTGAGTGTGCCATCTGTTTCTTGTAAAGTCTTCCTTCAAGAAGACTTCCTTGGTTAACTTATTTTGTAGACCCTATTCTATTCTCTAGGATTAACTCTTATCCATTGTCATCCACGACCTTTGGTTTTGCCCTCTGAGAACTTATTCTTCATCTCTTAGCACTCCATTGCCTCATATGAAATGGGTTTTAAAGTATACCTTTCTTGGGGACTGCATACCTTTCACAGCCTGATTCCTGCTGGTGTAGGTTGTGGACCGAAGAGTTGCTTTAAAGGTTTAATATGAGTTTTTGCAGGGTATTGGTTTCTTTAGCAGTGTAGTTCCCTGAAATGTAGTAGATTTCCAGTCTGTTTGCTTGTAGGCAGTTTCATATACAAGTAACCACAGTTAAAGAGCACATTTAAACCAAGCTCTTAAATCCGAAGTCTGTAGATTGTATACTGGTTCTGTTTTGGACTTTTTCAACTTCATGGCATCATCTGCAATAAGAGGCTTGGGTGGAAAGGTATCACCCTTAATTAGATCTTAGCAGTTGGACTGGTTCCCATTATTCTGAGGGAGGGTCTTCGGAAAGGCTTCAGGCCGCCATCTTATTTCCTGCCTTTTGGCTTTTCCAGCCATGAGAACACTGTTCCCCCCCTCCCCCCATTACCATTTTCAGTTAGCTGGAATCTCAGGCCACAGGCAGAGACACCCTTCTTTTGCAGAGCTGAAAGCTTGTTAGGCACATGGTTTGTCTTTCAAGGTACAAATATTACAGTGGCAGTAGTTTTTTAAAATGTTTTGCCATTTGGCTGGAATGGGTCATTAGCTTTTTAACCTGCAATATGTTTCCTTGCCATCTACCATTTGACCTCTACTAAGCCTGTGTAGTGTATTTCAGGTTAACCGTCCACTGTCTCTTCCACAACTGCCTCTGCCTTACTGGTAAGCTGGAGAATACATATTGGAATACTGCTTTAGAAACATTTTGCATCCACAGCTTTGTTTACCAGCAAAAAAAAAAAAAAAAGGTCAGCAAGAAGTGAATCTCTGCTTCCTTCCAAATTGGGAACCCTCATTTATATCTAGAACCCTAGTTGCAAGATAATTTGGAAAATATCACATTTAGCCTTTCCATCCCTTTAATACAGGAGTCATACTAGGAAGGAATGTAGTATAGACGGTGAACAAACCAGCCCACCATATCCATCATAGGACCTAACCTCCCTTCTCCTAAGAAAATTTAACTGGGATATTTTTATTTTTTAATTTTTTTAACATCTATATTGGAGTATAATTGCTTTACAATGTTGTGTTAGTTTCTGCTGTATAACAAAGTGAATCAGCTATACATATACATATATCCCTTTATCTCCTCCCTCTTGCGTCCCCCTTCCACCCTCCCTATCCCACCCCTCTAGGTGGTCACAAAACACTGAGCTGATCTCCCTGTGCTATGCAGCTGCTTCCCACAAGCTATCTATTTTATGTTTGGTAGTGTATATATGTCAGTGCTACTCTTCACTTAATCCCAGCTTCCCCTTCCCCCTCCCCGTGTCCTCAAGTCCATTCTCTACATCTGCATCTTTATTCCTATCTTGCCCCTACGTTCATGAACCATTTTTCTTTTTAGATTCCATATATATATGTTAGCATATGGTATTTGTTTTTCTCTTTCTGACTTACTTCACTCTGTATGACAGACTCTAGGTCCATCCACCCCACTAAAAATAACTCAATTTCGTTTCGTTTTATGGCTGAGGAATATTCCATTGTATATATGTGCCACAGCTTCTTTATCCATTCATCTGTTGATGGACACTTAGGTTGCTTCCATGTTCTGGCTATTGTAAATAGAGCTGCAATGAACACCGTGGTACATGACTCATCTTGAATTATAGTTTTCTCAGAGTATATGTCCAGTAGTGGGATTGCTGGGTCGTATGGTAGTTCTATTTTTAGTTTTTTAAGGAATCTTCATACTATTCTCCATAGTGGCTGTATCAATTTACATTCCCACCAACAGTGCAAGAGGCTTCCCTTTTCTCCACACCCTCTCCAGCATTTATTGTTTGTAGATTTTTTGATGATGGCCATTCTGACCTGTGTGAGGTGATACCTCACTGTAGTTCTGATTTGCATTTCTCTAATGATTAGTGATGTTGAGCATCCTTTCATGTGTTTGTTGGCAATCTGTATATCTTCTTTGGAGAAAAGTCTATCTAGGTCTTCTGCCCATTTTTGGAGTGGGTTGTTTGTTTTTTTTGATATTGAGCTGCATGAGCTGCTTGTATATTTTGGAGATTAATCTTTTGTCAGTTGCTTTGTTTGCAAATATTTTCTCCCATCCTGAGAGTTGTCTTTTCGTCTTGTTTATGGTTTCCTTTGCTGTGTAAAAGCTTTTAAGTTTCATTAGGTCCCATTTGTTTATTTTTGTTTTTATTTCCATTTCTCTAGGAGGTGGGTCAAAAAGGATCTTGCTGTGATTTATGTCATGGAGTGTTCTGCCTGTGTTTTCCTCTAAGAGTTTTATAGTGTCTGGCCTTACATTTAGGTCTTTAATCCATTTTGAGTTTATTATTGTGTATGGTGTTAGGAAGTGTTCTAATTTCATTCTTTTACATGTAGCTGTCCAGTTTTCCCAGCACCACTTAATTGAAGAGGCTGTCTTTTCTCCAACCTTTGTATACTCTTGCCTCCTTTATCAAAGGTAAGGTGACCATATGTGCATGGGTTTATCTCTGGGCTTTCTATCCTGTTCCATTGTTCTATATTCTGGTTTTGTGCCAGTACCATACTATCTTGATTACTGTAGCTTTGTAGTGTAGTATGAAGTCAGGGAGCCTGATTCCTCCGGCTCCGTTTTTCTTTCTCAAGATTGCTTTGGCTATTTGGGGTCTTTTGTGTTTCCATACAAATTGTGAAATTTTTTGTTCTAGTTCTGTGAAAAATGCCAGTGGTAGTTTGATAGGGATTGCACTGAATCTGTAGATTGCTTTGGGTAGTATAGTCATTTTCACAATGTTGATTCTTCCAATCCAAGAACATGGTATATCTCTCCATCTGTTTGTATCATCTTTAATTTCTTTCATCAGGGTCTTATAGTTTTCTGCATACAGCTCTTTTGTCTCCTTAGGTAGGTTTATTCCTAGGTATTTTATTCTTTTTGTTGCAATGGTAAATGGGAGTGTTTCCTTAATTTGTCTTTCAGATTTTTCATCATTAGTGTATAGGAATGCAAGAGATTTCTGTGCATTAATTTTGTATCCTGCTACTTTACCAAATTAATTGATTAGCTCTGGTAGTTTTCTGGTAGCATCTTTAGGATTCTCTATGTATAGTATCATGTCATCTGCAAACAGTGACAGTTTTACGTCTTCTTTTCTGATTTGGATTCCTTTTATTTCTTTTTCTTCTCTGCTTGCTGTGGCTAAAATTTCCAAAACTATGTTGAATAATAGTGGTGAGAGTGGGCAACCTTGTCTTGTTCCTGATCTTAGAGGAAATGGTTTCAGTTTTACACCGTTGAGAACAATGTTGGCTGTGAGTTTGTCATATATGGCCTTTATTATGTTAAGGTAGGTTCTCTCTTTGCCTACTTTCTGTAGAGTTTTTATCATAAATGGGTGTTGAATTTTGTTGAAAGCTTTTTCTGCATCTATTGAGATGATCATATGGTTTTTATTCTTCAATTTGTTAATATGGTGTATCACATTGATTGATTTGCGTATGTTGAAGAATCCTTGCATTACTGGGATAAACCCCACTTGATCATGGTGTGTGATCCTTTTAATGTGCTGTTGGATTCTGTTCGCTAGTATTTTGTTGAGGATTTTTGCATCTATGTTCATCAGTGATATTGGCCTGTGGTTTTCTTTCTTTGTGACATCTTTGGTTTTGGTATCAGTGTGATGGTGGCCTTGTAGAATGAGTTTGGGAGTGTTCCTCCCTCTGCTATATTTTGGAAGAGTTTGAGAAGGATAGGTGTTAGCTCTTCTCTAAATCTTTGATAGAATTCTCCTGTGAAGCCCTCTGGTCCTGTGCTTTTGTTTGTTGGAAGATTTTTTAATCACAGTTTCAATTTCAGTGCTTGTGATTGGTCTGTTTATATTTTCTATTTCTACCTGGTTCAGTCTTGGAAGGTTGTACTTTTCTAAGAATTTGTCCATTTCTTCCAGGTTGTCTCTTTTATTGGCATATAGTTGCTTTTAGTAATGTCTCACAATCCTTTGTATTTCTGCAGTGTCAGCTGTTACTTTTCCTTTTTCATTTCTATTTCTGTTGATTTGAGTCTTGTCCCTTTTTTTCTTGATGAGTCTGGCTAATGGTTTATCAATTTTGTTTATCAAGGAACCAGGTTTTAGTTTTATTGATTTTTGCTCTTGTTTCCTTCATTTCTTTTTCATTTATTTCTGATCAGATCTTTATGATTTCTTTCCTTCTGCTAACTTTGGGGTTTTCTTGTTCTTCTTTCTCTAATTGCTTTAGGTGTAAGGTTAGGTTTTTTTTTTTGAGATGTTTCTTGAGGTAGGATTGTATTGCTGTAAACTTCCCTCTTAGAACTGCTTTTGCTGCATCCCATAGGTTTTGGGTCATCGTGTTTCCATTGTCATTTCTTTCTAGGTATTTTTTGATTTCCTCTTTGATTTCTTCAGTGATCTCTTGGTTATTTAGTAGTGTATTGTTTAGCTTCCATGTGTTTGTATTTTTTACAGTTTTTTTTTCCTGTAATTGATATCTAGTCTCATAGCATTGTGGTCGGAAAAGATACTTGATACGATTTCAATTTTCTTAAATTTACCAAGGCTTGATTTGTGACCCAAGATATGGTCTATCCTGGAGAATGTTCCATGAGCACTTGAGAAGAAAGTGTATTCTCTTGTGTTTGGATGGAATGTCCTATAAATATCAATTAAGTCCATCTTGTTTAATGTGTCATTTAAAGCTTGTGTTTCCTTATTTATTTTCATTTTGGATGATCTGTCCATTGGTGAAAATGGGGTGTTAAAATCCCCTTCTATTATTGTGTTACTGTCGATTTCTTCTTTTATGGCTGTTAGCACTTGCCTTATGTATTGAGTTGCTCCTATGTTGGGTGCCTAAATATTTACAATTGTTACATCTTCTTCTTGGATTGATCCCTTGATCATTATGTAGTGTCCTTCCTTGTCTCTTGTAACATTCTTTATTTTAAAGTCTATTTTGTCTGATATGAGAATTACTACTCCAGCTTTCTTTTGATTTCCATTTGCATGGATATCTTTTTCCATCCCCTCACTTTCAGTCTGTATGTGTCCCTAGGTCTGAAGTGGGTCTCCTGTAGACAGCATATGTCCAGGTCTTGTTTTTGTATCCATTCAGCCAGTCTGTGTCTTTTGGTTGGAGCATTTAATCCATTTACATTTAAGGTAATTATCGATAGGTATGTTCCTATTACCATTTTCTTAATTGTTTTGGGTTTGTTTTTGTAGGTCTTTTCCTTTTCTTGTGTTTCCTGCCTAGGGAAGTTCCTTTAGCATTTGTTGTAAAGCTGATTTGGTGGTGCTGAATTCTCTTACCTTTTGATTGTTTGTAAAGGTTTTAATTTCTCCATCGAATCTGAATGAGATCCTTGCTGGGTTGAGCAATCTTGGTTGTAGGTTTTTCCCTTTCATCACTTTAAATATGTCTTGCCAGTCCCTTCTGGCTTGCAGACTTTCTGCTGAAAGATCTGCTGTTAACCTTATGGGGATTCCCTTGCATGTTATTTGCTGCTTTTCCCTTGCGGCTTTTAATATTTTTTCTTTGTATTTAATTATTGATAGTTTGATTAATGTGTGTCTCGTTGTGTTTCTCTTTGGGTTTATCCTGTATGGGACTCTCTGCGCTTCCTGGACTTGATTGACTATTTCCTGTCCCGTGTTAGGGAAGTTTTCGACTATAATCTCTTAAAATATTTTCTCAGACCCTTTCTTTTCTTCTTCTGGGACCCCTGTAATTCGAATGCTGGTGCATTTAGTGTTGTCCCAGAGGTCTCTGAGACTGTCCTCAATTCTTTTCATTCTTTTTTCCTTATTCTGCTCCCTGGCAGTTATTTCCACCATTGTATCTTCCAGCTCACTTATCCGTTCTTTTGCCTCAGTTATTCTGCTATTGATTCCTTCTAGAGTATTTTTAATTTCAGTAATTGTGTTGTTCATCACCATTTGTTTGCTCTTTAGTTATTCTAGACCCTTGTTAATTCTTGTGTTTTCTCCATTCTGTTTCTGAGATTTTGGATCATCTTCATTATCATTTCTCTGGATTCTTTGTCAGGTAGGTTGCCTATTTCATCTTCATTTATTTGGTCTTGTAGGTTTTTACCTTGTTTTTTCGTCTGTAACATATTTTTGTTGTTTCTTTCTTTTTTTTTTTTTTTTTGATGGGTGGGGCTGTATTCTTGTCTTACTGGTTGTTTGGCCTGAGGCATCCAGCACTGGAGTTTTCAGGCAGTTGGATAGAGCCGGGTCTTGGTGCTGAGAGTAGGACCTCCAGGAGGCCTCACTCCAGTTAATATTACCTGGGGCTGAGGTTCTCTGTTAGTCCAGCAATTTGGACTAGCAGCTCCCACCACAGGAGCTCAGGCCCAACCTCTGGCCTGGGAACCAAGATCCCGCAAGCTTCATAGCATGGCAGAAAAGAAAAAAAAAAAGAAACAAAAAGGTGTAGTACAATATGAAAGAATAAAAAATAAAATTAGAAAGATAAAAAATATATTAGGAAAAATAAAAATATAATTGAAACAACAGCAACAAGGTAAAATAAGACCACAACAGAAAAAAGAAAAATAAAGTGGGGAGTGGGGCAGGGAGAAACAAGCCAAAAGGAGAGGACAATAGCAAAGTATAAAGAATAAAATAGGGCTTCCCTGGTGGCGCAGTGGTTGAGAGTCCGCCTGCCGATGCAGGGGACACGGGTTCGTGCCCCAGTCCAGGAAGATCCCACATGCCGCAGAGCGGCTGGGCCTGTGAGCCATGGCCGCTGAGCCTGTGCGTCTGGAGCCTGTGCTCCGCAACAGGAGAGGCCACAACAGTGAGAGGCCCGCGTACCGCAAAATAAATAAATAAAATAAAATAAAATTAGAAAAATAAAAGATTTATTAGGAAAAATATAAATGAATCAACAGTGAGTTAGCAAGGTAAAATAGAACCCCAATCTAAAAGAGGAAAAAAGAACGGAAAAAAAAAGGCTTGGCTATGGGGATGGAGTTTAGGCAGGGGTGGAACTTAGGCAGGGGCAGGGTTTAGGGTGGGGTGGGACCTAGGCGGGTGGTGGGGGGCAACGTTGAAGCGTGGGGTGGGGCCTCTGCCTAGAACCGGCGCGGAAGGGGAGGGGCAGCCGTGGAAAGAGGGCCTCTGGAGTGTGGAGTTCCAGGGTTTGGAGGTAGGGCCCTGGGTGAGGGTGTGTGGCGGGTGAGGGGGGGGGCTTGGGCCCAGCACGTTGGAGGTGGTCTCCAAGTGTAGAGGTGGGGCCCTGGGTTGGGGTGTAGGGGCAGGGCTTGGGTTCTGTGGGGCAGGAGGGAGGTTCCCAGGGCAGAACATTAGGCCCAGGAGCCCAACAGGCTCCCTGGTGCCTAAGTGGACAGGGAAAGCGCTGGCCCCGTTCCTTTCTGTTCCTTCGTGCCCCTCCCCCACCATCTCCCCCAGGGTCCCCCCCCCATTGCTGCTGGACCCCTAACCATGGGTGGGTCTGGCTGGGTGTAGGAACTCCTCCCCTCCCCCAGCACCCCCTCAGGGTCCAGCCTTTACTTTTGCTCCCCATTCCCTCCCTCCCCTCCCTCAGGACCTGCACGGCTGGAGGGGGCCTAGGTGGGTAAAGGATCAGGCCCAATCTCAGCAGGTTCCTGGGGGCCCAAGTGGGCAGGGGACACCTGGCCACACTCCCTTTTGATCCTCTGGTCCCCCAACTTACCCCTTCGGGCGTGGGATCCCTTCCCCTTCCCCAGCCGCCCCTCAACGTTGCCAGTCCCCTCCCACCTCCACTTCTTCTCTCCCTTCACTCCCGCCCCACGCCCCATTTCCTACCTGGTTGCTGACAGTTCTTCCCTTCCCCTTAGGTGTCCGTGGTCCCGTACCGGTGCCTGGTAGGTCCCCTAGTTGTGTGGAGACATGAATTCCACATCCACCTAGTCCGCCATCTTGACTCCACCCGCAACTGGGATGTTTTTAGTATAGGGTGTAATACTGTTATTTTAATGATTTTCAGAATCGGAAATCAGGCTCGTTTATGTCTTTAAACTAACTCAGAGAGTCATGTGCTGTGTTAAAATTTTAATTTTAAATCAAGCAAAGTTTTGGAAACTATTCTAATCACATCCTTTCCCTATTTAAAACCTTTTTGAAATGGCTTGGTTTAATACCAGTTTCCTTGATTATTGGTCAATTTTACTATCTTCTAATCTTGGTCTTTTGTATTCTCCCTCCAGAAGTCACCTTTGAGTCCTCCTAGTCTGGAAGGACTGGGGATGGTCTGAAAGAAAAGGAAGGAAGAGTGAGGTTCCCAGGCCCAACTTCTGGCCCTCTGGCCCTTGCCCTAGAATCTGACCACTTTCATTTCTTCAAGGCTAGATTCCGTATATATCTTCAAAGTTAGTTCCTTTATCTTGGAGCCTGACTACCCCCTGGAGACTGAAGTGGGAAGGACAACATAACCTCACACTCAGGCTGAGCAGCAGCAGGACAAAGTTTAGAAAATGATGGACTCCATATCTAACGTGGGTGTTAAGCAAGATAAATACTGATACCAGTGTTGTCATTTTGCTCTGTTATTGTAATTTCTAATTAAGATGTTTTGAGAGTAAAAATTCTCTAGTCACCTTAGGAGACTAGTTCTGATATTGCTCATTCATAGCTGTTGGATTTTTTTCATCATAGATTAATTGCAGAAATTTTGAGTCATTTATCCTATCTTGAATCCTTCTACTCCTAGAGGGAAGAGTACCTGAAAATAAGAACTAATTATTTAAAGGACTAATATTTCTACCTCTTTGCATTATTTGTAGTGCATCTAAACCATTTTTTGGTAACTTTCTTAGAGGGATAGTGTTGTTCTCAAGGGACCTTTTTACTCTATGAACTCTCCATCCATGGTAACCCTTTTCTGTAGTTGAATTCCTTTTCATATTTGTTGAAATTCATTCTTTTTTCCCTTGTTCATGACTGGGGAAAGTAACTGTTCAGAACTGGGAAAGCCCCTCTTATCTTGACTTCTTTCCCTCCTTTATCCTTCTCAGTAAATTATTAAATGTTAACCCTTTGTTGGCAGTGTGTTCAGGTTTAGCTTCCCCTGACCCCCAGCACTAAATCACTCAAATGAATGTGAGATGGCTCTCACATAATCTCCCACATTTAAAAGAAAGTTACAAAAAAATCCTCTCTTGCTTGAAAGATTCTCCTTTCTTTATATTTTTAAAGGTTATTTTACATCTCTAAAGAACAGTAAGGCATGTTTTATAAGTAACGTTTGTAGATTCTTTCCTACTTGCAATAGTGATTTGACTAATGGAAGGAAATTGTTTTCGTCTGTGTATGTATACATTGACAGTATTTGCTATTTTGACAATGGAGCTTGCTGTCTGGAAAAATGATACATATAAAACTGTAGGTATTGTTCTGTCATCTTATTTTTCCTTAATGCATTTTCAGTTACCCGTAGTACATAAAGCTTTACAAATAGCAGCTGAGATCAGAAGCATAGCAAAATTCCTGCTTTTATCAGTGTCTGTAATAGAAAGGAAATTTATTAATGGAGATATTAAATCTGAACCTATTGACATACAAGATTGACCATTAAGTCCAAAGCTAGTTTATTACCACATATGCAAGAATAAATTTGTTTAAGATGAATTGTACAAATTTTTCTTGAGGGACAAGTCTTTGCTTTTCTTCTGTCTGGGTCATGTTGTTTCTACTATTTTGGCTTCATCATGTATCCTCAGAGCTCCAATATAGATTTTAACATTTTAAAAAATATGTAAACATCACAAAAGGTAGTAAATTAGTCTTTCTCTCTTTTATGTATTTTTATTGCATTTATTAAAATGCAGGTTCCTTTGTCTCAAGCTATGATACACAGTTCTTAAATTACTTTTAACTACTTATGTAGCTATATTAACAGCTTTCTTCTTTTTAATTTTTTAATTTATTTATTTTTATTTATTTTTTATTTTTTTATTTTTTGGTTGTGTTGGGTCTTCGTTGCTGCACGCAGGCTTTCTCTAGTGGCGGCGAGTGGGGACTAGTCTTCTCACTGCGGTGGCTTTTCATTGTGGAGCATGGCCTCTAGGCGCATGGGCTTCAGTAGTTGCAGCACACGGGCTCAGTAGTTGTGGCTCGCGGGCTCTAGAGTGCAGGCTCAGTAGTTGTGGCGCACAGGCTTAGTTGCTCCGTGGCATGTGGGATCTTCCCGGACCAGGGCTCGAACCCGTGTCCCCTGCCTTGGCTGGCAGATTCTTTAACCACTGCGCCACCAGGGAAGCCCTACAGCTTTCATTTTTTGAAAACATTGTGGAAAGGGAACTAGACTAGTAATCAAGAGACTAAGATTGATTAGCAATGATATCTTGAGTGAATCACTTAATTTCTCTAAAGCTTGTTTCCCATCTGTTATAAAGGAGTTATACCAGATCATCCTTTAGTATTAAATTTTTCTTGAATCTGGTAGGTTGGTTTACTAAATGAGAGTAGGCCCCTAGGGGCTTCCATTAATTAGGAAATACAGGAAGAGATTCTGCTCATTTCCAGTCTGTTTTTTTTTATTTTATTTATTTTATTTTATTTTATTTATTTATTTTTGGCTGCATTGGGTCTTCGCTGCTGTGTGCGGGGGCTATTCTGTTGCCAAGCGCGGGCTTCTCATTGCAGTGGCTTCTTTTGTTGCGGAGCATGGGCTCTAGGTGCACGGGCTTCAGTAGTTGTGGCACATGGGCTCAGTAGTTGTGGCACACGGGCTCTAGAGCACAGTCTCAGTAGTTGTGGCACATGGGCTTAGTTGCTCCGTGGCATGTGGGATCTTCCTGGACCAGGGCTCAAACCCATGTTCTCTGCATTGGCAGGCGGATTCTTAACCCCCATGCCACCAGGGAAGCCCTCCAATCTATTTTTAGATCAAAAACCCTGGCTCAATTTTAGTTTTCCTGGTTCTCTACCAGGTGTTCTCTGAGTTCCCAGGAGCAAATCATGCCTTAAGGAGTTAGGAGAAAAGGCCCAAAGCTCAGTGTACTCCACAGGGCTATAGTGTTAGTGTACTGACTTCATTGCCTCTGGATTTTTAGAGTATTGCTATCACATGTATTGTTACTCCCACTACAGAAGATCGAATGCCTATTCATCTTTATTTGAAATATTTGAGGACATCCTTTATTTTTAAATCCACTTTGTAATTTATTTTGCTGACAGAATCTGGCCAACTATATCCTATTGTGGGATTTTGCTGATAAATCCACAATCGTTAACCTCATATCTCTTTAACACGTTTATTAAAGTGGATTTTCTACTTTAGTATATATTTTGCCATATTCTTGGTTTTACTTTTCCTTGCAGAATCTCCCTGATGATAGGGAATAATGAATCATTTTGAGATAAAGACCTCGCCTCTGTCTCTTAACAGAACCACAAATTCTGTCTCCACCTTTTTTATTATTATTATTATTTGGAATAAGGAAAAAAGAAAATAAGGTTGGATGTGATCTAATAATGTCCAAACCTCATTTTAATGTTTACTGCACGCTCTTCTCACACCCAACATTTTGCCAGTGTGTTTAACCTGGCTCTAATTTTTTTTCTAAAGCAGTTAAAAATGATAGCTTTCCTTTCTCATCTTGCTTCTGCTGTACATTCAGTAAGTGCCCAATATATGCCAGTTGATGAACCATATACTGAATAACATTAAGGGTAGCATAAGAACTAGAGAGAGCTCAATCAGGATTACTTTCTTCTCTTTCCTTAGTTAAGACCAAGTCACTATTGCTCTTTGTTTTTAATCAGTTGAGCCTATAAGCTGTGTGAGTTTTCTCCCTTTGCATCTCTTCATCTTTCTTTTGATGGATATGTTTTGTTTTGGACTAGATGCTATTGTACTTAAGTATATTTGTACTATTATATAGGAAAAAATGTAAAGTTAATGTTTTTAAAGCTTTTTGTTGTTTATAACATTTCGTGAAAGATTAATTGGATAGTATGAATTTCTATTGGAAAATATCAGAAGCCTGCAGCCAGGAAAATTTATGAATATATGTCTTATCTGCTGTTGGTTTTTAAAAAAAACCTAAGTAAATGTAAATATTAAGTAATATTCTCTAATGGTATTTTTTAAACACCACTATCCCTATTACTACTTCTGCAGTTATGGAGTAATACTGAGTGGCACTGAAGAAATTATGTTCAGGTTTTTTCAAAGAACTGCTTCTGATAGGAAAATGCTTAGTAATGATTAAGACACGCCCTCCAGTACAGTGGCCATTTTGTACGGTAGTGCTGGAGAAACAAGTGGGAACCATCAAAGAAAGAAGTGTATGGATCAAAGGAATATGGTCGAGAGGCAGTAAATTTTTCCTCTAGGTCAAGTGGAGAAATTAGAACTATGTTGCCTGTGAGTAGTTTAATTCATTGGACCAATTTTAAAGAACCCTTTTAGCTTACTTAATCTTTTTAAGTTTTATGATTAGATTTTGCTTTGCTGATAATGAGGAACAATTAAATTAACACATGGATTTGGGGCTTTTGGAATAGTAATTTAGAAGTTATACTGAAATGTGTATACTCCAAAAAGTATTTCCTGTTATTTTATAATATCTTTAATTTTGCAAGGTACTTTTCTATGATATTATTCAAGGTTTAAGGTGGGGGGGCAATAAGTAGTTATTTTTAAATTATACTTTGTGATTGTCTACTGATTAAAGATAAGTGAAAGGTCTATAGAAATTCTGTATATTGGCATTATAATTAATAGTAGTGGAGAAATTTATTTCCCTTTGTAGGGTTTTGTTAACTGTGACGGTTTTAGCTCTTTATGTACCAAAAGCTTCTTCATTAAAAATAGAGAAAATAGCTACCTTGTGTAATTTGGTAATGACAGTCTTGTCTTCCTCATCAGCTAATTTTGTGGGGTTCTGCAGTTAGCTGGGAAGAAATAAGGTAATCATAGCAACTGACAACAGGAGTTCATCCTTTTCAATCATATTTTCCCCCAAAAATGCTGTTCTATATTGATAATCACATTTAGACCTACAGCTTTAAGCAATATTCAGATAAAAGACTTTTAAAATATTTTAATAGCTAATAAATAATTGTTTTCAGGCAAATATTCTCCATCAGATTCCTTTTACAGATATCTTTTTCCTTAAAGATTTTGTTTTGAATAAAAGATCTTTTAGAGGTTCTACTGGTATGATAGAAACTTTTTAAAGTATGTAACTTAAATTATAGTAGTTTTTTCCTGAAGAAACTAAAAATTGATACAGACTTTTAAAATAAAGTTACCTGTAAGTAATTTGATAAATTCTATTAAGGGAATGGAAATTGAAGGCTTCTAAGCACAGATTTATATCATTGTAAAGTCTTCATTAACAGTTACTTCTACATCACACAGTTTCAGGTTTCTATGTCAATGCTTCCTGCCTCCTACTACCTTCTGTTAGTAGCTATTTTCCTATTGCTTTTTGTGTTTAATATAGACTTACAGAGATCACATAACATCTGATAGTAGTTAGCATTTTGCTTTGATATAGTACTGATGCTGTAAATAAAGGAACTGTGTAATAGTTGAGTAGATCATTAGTTTTGATATAGAAAAGTGCTCGGGATCATTCTATTCATTTGCTAAATTAAGAATTCAGCACCTTTTTAATCAGACCTTACGTTGGGCACCTTTTTCCACACAAATAACACACATGAGTATATTGTCATTGTAATAACACTCTACTCTTTCAAACCACTTTTAAGTCCAGCTCATTGGATTTTTAAAACAAGATTCTTTGTAGCCAGCTTCTAGGCTTGTGTAATCTGAGGCAAATGCATATGAATTATAGCTCATCTGAAAGAGAAATGATTGGTAATAAATGTAGATATTATCGGGAGACTTATGCTGACCTGTTTTGAATTTTCTAACTTAATCTGTTAAGTAATTTAAAAATTACAAGTTCTGTTTCTGGTTAAAAAATATGCAAACTATACAAAATACTATATTAGACCAAGTTAATGAACTTATTTACTTTAAGTTATTTGCAATGTAGTGGAGTAAATAACAGCTTTAACTCTGTCAGGCTGCCTAGGTTCAAATCCTGGCTCTACCATTTACTGTTTCTGTGACCTTGGCCAAGTTACTTGGTCTCTCTGTGCCTTAGTTTCCTCTTATCTTAAATGAGTTCTGCCATAAAAGGTTGTTGTAAAGATGAGAGTTAGTACATAAAAATGCTTAGAACAATGCCTGGCAGTGTGGTTACTCAGTAAATGTTTAGTGCTGCTGTTTGGGGAGGAATTCGTGGGGAGGGAATCAACAAACAGATGAGAGTCTACACTGATCATCCTCTTGTGAGAAAAAAGTGCAGCTGGTAGCATCAAACAGAATTAGCAACCTCCACTGACATTTCCAAACCAGAGGTAAACACTGCTTTAGCCTGAGAAATGGGCAGAGGGAGCAAGTCAAGGGCTATTTCCAGATGTCCACTACCTATGGCCCCCATAGCCTGTGGGAAACTGGAACCCTGGAATGAGTAAACAGAAAACTCATGGAGCCTATAGGTCATAAGAATACCAATGCTGTGAAGGTTTGGAGGAGCTGCCATTTTCTAAAATATACTCACAGGAAAAAAATCCAGATTTGTTTTCCAGATTTAAGAGACTGTAGTTCTGTGAAACTTAGAGCCACCAGTGAAAGGGGAATAATTTGAGATGAGGACAGCCTCAAGAGAGGGGGGGAAATATATAAGTGAATTAAAAATTGTACCATGCAGGGTCTGCATTTTAGACCTTACAGAATATAAAATCTGACATATATTAGCCATCTCTTTTACTTTCTGTATTCTGATGCATTTAACAACTTGGAGCCTTGCTGACCTTGGAGGGATTGCTCCTCCCAGGTTACTAAATGATAGTACAGTACTCACCTGGCTACTATCTATCTGCCTAATCATACCGGGGTCAGGTACCTGTCCCTACTGGGGACAGGCCCTATGCTCCAGAGACTTGCTGAAATCATCCATTTCGCCAGCCTTAAGCCTGCTTACCTTGCCTTGCCCATTCGCCCATTCCTTCCCACAGAAAGCACAATAAAGGCTCTCTCCCATAATTTCCCTCCTCTCCCTCCTGACTGACCCTGGTGCTGCCCACATGCCCATCCCTCCCTTGTGGCACAACCTGCTCCCTTCTCTTGGGATCTGTGAATATAACAAACAGTCTTTCCAATGGCAGTTGTCTGCTGATCTGTTGGCCTCACCACACCTGTACAATAAAACCTATATTTTAGGGGCTTCTCTGGTGGCACAGTGGTTAAGAATCCACCTGCCAATGCAGGGGATATGGGTTTGAGCCCTGGTCTGGGAAGATCCCACATGCTGTGAAGCAACTAAGCCCGTGGGCCACAACTACTGAGCCTGCGTGCCACAACTATTGAAACCCGTGCTCCGCAAGAAGAGAAACCCACACACCACAACGAAGAGTAGCCCCCCACTCGCCGCAACCAGAGAAAAGCCTGCACACAACAATGAAGACCCAGTGCAGCCAAAAATAAAGTAAATAATTTTTTTTTAACCTGTATTTTAAAATAGTAAGACAAATTTGTGAGAGAAGCGTTAGTGGTTCCTTTTAGATCTCCTTTTTCCTCAGGCAATTTTGTGTTATGGTTAAGGGTGTAGGCTTTGGACTCAGACCAGCTGGCTTCACATTCTGCTGGGTGACCTTGGACAAGTTATTTAACCTCCATATACCCCAGTTTCCTTCTAAAATGGGGGTGGTAGTAATAATACCTCTTTAGAAGTTTGTTGTTAGGAGTAAATGAGGTATTATAAAATATGCTTAGCTTAATGCTTAACATATAATAAACTCAACAAATCTTAAGTATTTTTACTGTTACTCTTATTATTTTCCAGCTTCACTCTCTTCTAAAATATTGATCTCTCTTAGGGCCCTCTTGTCTTCTTACACTATGTGTTATCTTTAGCTGATCTCATTTACTCCATGTGTTTCCATACCTATATGCTATTGTATGGGTTTGCCACCATACCTATTTGCCAAAAAATCTATTCATTCAGACTAGGCCACTCTCCTGCTCTCCAAATATTTTAGGTCCAAGTTACTCACATTTGAATATCTCACAGGTGCCTCTAACTCATTGCCTCCCTCTTCAGACTTGTTCCTCTGCTGCTATTTTATATTTCAGTAAATAGTACCACCTACTTGTTCAAACCAAAAATCTAGGAGTCATCTTAGTCATCTCTATTGACAGCCACTTTCAATCATAAATGGATACCAAATTTGGGGGGAAGAATTCACAAACTAAAGAATGCTTATTACATTTTGGGAGAAGGCGTAGGGATTAGGGGTAGGAAAAAAAGTTTTTTCACATTTTATATCTTTTTGTACTGTTTGAATTTTTAATTTAAAAACAGTAAGAAAAAAAATCCATAAAGTTGAGCCGTTGAACTCAGTTTCCTTTTATAGGTAAAGCAAAGTTAACTTTTCCTTGAATATATTCTGGGAGAAGTTAATGGTAGAAAATTACTATAACTGTAGTTAGTATAGTAGGCGCTCAATAAATATCTGGTTAGTGGTAGATGAACAAATGATGATTGCCATTTAAGTTTCCCTTTTGCTAAATTTTTCTAGTGGAATGCTGTTAGCAGTCAATCACTAGCATCTAGAAGACAGAGCAAATAGTTGATGAGGAGCCAGAATCAGAATTTGGCCAGTAGTTGTTGCAGACTACAGATTGCTTTTCTAAAAAGGTATACAACTCTTCTGAGAGAGCTCTTCTGGGGAAGAGAAGGAGAGTGTCCAGAGGGTACATCAGGATTAGTTTGGAAAGAGCATCTTAGGGTTCTGCTGGCTGTTTTCTCAGCCTGATGCAGGTGCTTGCTTGTGGGCCTATAGCATTGACAGGTGTGCCAGTAGCCAAAGGAAACCACTTCTTAGTAAGATGCCATTTGTGGAAGAAGCTAAATTTATTTAGATATCTAACTTTCCTAGTTACATATGTGGTCCAGTTAGTCACATATATATTTCTATATATAAGAAATATATATGTTGAGACCCCAACAGAAATTTTTTAAAAGGAAATTATTTTATTGGAAAACTGAAGTTCAGTTAGACGAACAAGAAGTTCATTTAGAAATAATCTCCTAATATAACCAAGTGCTGTAATTATTTTGGTTTTATATAATATTGGTGGCTGGTTAAAATTTTAATGCATAAACTCTGATACAGTTATTTTGAAGGTAACTTATTTCACTGTTGGAGAGCCTATTGAGTTTTTAGATTGCAAGTCATGGAAAAATAACTAATTTTCTATTTTGGTTTTTGAATCATTTTCCCAAAGTAAGAAGTAAGTAATGAAAGCAGCTGCTGGGTTACTTATTTTGGGGGAATTTTTTCAACCTGTGATTCCTTATACTCTAAAACAGGGTTTCTCAACCTCAGCATTGTTGACAGTTTGAGCTGCATAACTTGTGGGGTTACTACTCAGCATTTTCCTTGGTACTGTTGAAAGCCGAGTGTACCATGGTTTTTTTTGGGTTTTTTGGGTTTTTTTTGCGGTACGTGGGCCTCTCACTGTTGTGGCCTCTCCTGTTGCGGAGCACAGGCTTCGGACACTCAGGCTCAGCGGCCATGGCTCACGGGCCCAGCCGCTTCGCGGCATGTGGGATCTTCCCGGACCAGGGCACAAACCCGTGTCCCCTGCATCGGCAGGCGGACTCTCAACTACTGCGCCACCAGGGAAGCCCCGTACCATGGTTTTATCAGAAGTGTCATAGGATGAAACTTTTTTAGCAAAGACCTCACCTGTTTTGTTTTCTCCCCTGTGCCTACATATTACCTGCTACATGGAGGATATTTAATTAGTATTTATTATTATGAGTTGTCTAATTCTGCCAGGTTTGGCCTACTCTTCCCTTTCTGGGCTAGAACCTGAACGGTTACAACTTGTTCTATCCGTAAGGGTTTAAAGCGGTTTAGGAGAGCAAACCTAATAATAAAAGCATTTTACTCATCACTTCCATTTCTGCACCAGTTAATCTTCCTTTCTAAATACAAACCAGCAATAATGGTACTGGCACTTCTATAGAATGCACCATAAATCATGCAGAAAATAAACAATGCATTAAAATGCATTCAAACTTTATATATCCATTAGTGTGGGATCTGATATCTTGGGGGGAGCATGAAGTGCAGGTAGTCTGGGACTTAAAGAGTCATTTTATTGCAGTGCTTGTTCAGCAAAAATATTGGGGTTTCCTGTCTATTTTTGTTTATTTTTCTTACAAAAATATATTTCAGTTATCAGAACAATCTTAGCACAACCAAGGACTGTTGGCATTTTTTCACTGAGCAAAATTCTTTCTGGTGCTATGATGTGTGTTTTCTGTCAGCTAAAATTTACAGGAATAGTGAACCACAAGGATTTCCTGAGGAGAAGCTCCCACATGCTGTGTCTGGGATTTCTCATATTTCTTTTGGCAACAGTAACATTCTCCAATACTACAGAATTACAGTTTGAGTCCAGTGCTAATAATTTCTCTTCAAGAAAACAACTTAACTGAAACATTTGTGGTTCTGTTTCGCTTGAACCAAGGAAAAAGTTATAACAGAGAAAATTACCTATCACCACCTACTCTGCCTTACCCTCCTCACACACAAAAAAAAGTCCCTTTCTAAAGCTGGATCAACCTATAATAATACTCATTATATGAATCATAGAAATTTCTGTGTGTTCGTTTTTAAGCCTAATAGCTGCAAACCTCCAACCTCCAAATATAGTGGTTAAGCCTGTTGCACTGGGGAGCCTCACCTTGCTGTTAAAGAAAAAGTATTTTATATTGGGTGATCATGTTTTATACGAAGACATTATTTGCCTCTTTCTCATTCTGACATGCATGTGCAGAGTATGAAAAGCTAATCAATATGGTTTCGTATTGCCTGTTAAAATTAACCTTTTCAAAATTATCACTTGTCGGGGCTTCCCTGGGGGCGCAGTGGTTGAGAATCTGCCTGCTAATGCAGGGAACACGGGTTTGAGCCCTGGTCTGGGAGGATCCCACATGCCACGGAGCGACTAGGCCCGTGAGCCCACAACTACTGATCCTGCACGTCTGGAGGCTGTGCTCCGCAACAAGAGAGGCCGCGATAATGAGAGGCCCGCGCACCGCAATGAAGAGTGGCCCCCGCTTGCCACAACTAGAGAAAGCCCTCGCACAGAAACGAAGACCCAACACAGCAAAAATTAATTAATTAATTAATAAACTCCTACCCCCAACATCTAAAAAATAAATAAATAAAATAGTTGGGTGGGAAGATATCACTCTTCATTTTTAAAAAAAGTTATCACTTGTCAAGTTTGGTATGGCTATTCTTTGATAACACAGTTATCAGAAAAGACTTAAAATACTCCTCCATTTCCAACTACATATCTGTTTAAGGTCTGATTTTCTTTATATACTTCATCCAAAATAAAAAATTACAACTGATTAAATACAGAAGTGGATATAAGAATCCAGCTACCTCCTGTTAAGGTAGACTTTAAGAGATGTGCAAAAATATAAAACAGTCCACTCTTAATAAATTTCTTTCATTGTGGAAAAAAATTTTTCATTAAAATTATGTTGTTTACATAAATTTATAATGGCTTTATTGTTATTTTAGGTAAGTTAATAAATGTTTCAGTTTTTTTGTTTCAATTTCTAATATTGTAAATATTGTTAGCCACATAAACAGAAGCTCTTTGAGAGCTTCAATAATTTTTAAGACCATAAAGGGGTCTTGAGACCAAAACAATTTGAGAACCACTGGTCGTGATTTGGTTATCTGAGATCTTTCAAATAGTGCACAGGTTATTTGGCAGTTTCAGAGAAAAAGATAATTTTATCTGCCAGACATTTTTAAAATTAATATAAAATAATAACTTTATTAAAATCCCTTTGCATTCTTAAAAATTGCTTATGTGCTACAAGGTCTATCATTGTCAGTTCTTCTTGGCTAATGTTCAGTTTGTTAACCAAAGGATGTTTGTTTTTCATTTGTGTGTTATCATTGGTTAAATTTTTTAAATTAATTTTGGGCTGCGTTGGGTCTTTGTTGCTGCGTGTGGGCTTTCTCTAGTTGCGGCGAGCGGGAGCTACTCTTCGTTGGCGGTGTGCAGGCTTCTCATTGCAGTGGCTTCTCTTTCTTGCGACGCATGGGCTCTAGGCACGCATGGGCTTCAGTAGTTGTGGCACACAGGCTCAGTAGTTGTGGCTCACGGGCTCCAGAGCACAGGCTCAGTAGTTGTGGCACACAGCCTTAGTTGCTGTGCGGCATGTGGGATCTTCCCAGACCAGGGCTCAAACCTGTGTCCCCTCTTAACCACTGCGCCACCAGGGAAGTCCCATCATTGGTTAAATTTAAAATTTTCTTTTGGCTCAAAGGTGATTGAATCATAAAAGTGGAAATAAAATAGTAAAATAAATGCTACAACTCAGAATACTATCATAAACATAGTAGAGCTTTAGTGTTCATATAGTCTGAGTTTATATGTGTTAGAAAGTGATATGATTTGCATTAACAGCCAAAAAGAGAAGAGTGCAGACATGAAATAAGATGATGACTGGAATTAACATTTTATTGGACCTGCAGTACCTTCATCCCTTGTCTCCAGAGGTGGTCTACTCTGAAATTTTGCCAAAAACTTAGTTACATAAAGTCATGAAACAAAGTACAATGATGGCCTTGGCAAGCCCAAATTTTCCAGAACTGTAAAACAGTGCTTTCTAGGCTGAAAGTGATGAATTCTATCACTAAAGATGAGGAAGAAACCAGAACTACTAAGGCATCATTCATAGTTGCGTAGCACAAATGGGTATGTATGTCACACCTTTGACCAGAAGCTTACGAACCAGCCAAAAAGTTATTGAGAAGTTTTTTTTGGAGAAAAGTCGGAATAAGTTACTGGTAGAATTACTATCAAAAGACACTGTTGGGTCTTCCCTGGTGGCGCATTGGTTAAGAATCCACCTGCCAATGCAGGGGACACAGGTTCAAGCCCTGGCCTGGGAAGATCCCACATGCCGTGGAGCAACTAAGCCCGTGCACCACAACTACTGAGCCTGTGCTCTAGAGCCCATGAGCCACAACTACTGAGCCAACGTGCCACAACTACTGAAGCCTGTGCACCTAGAGCCCGTGCTTTGCAACAAAAGAAGCCACGGCAATGAGAAGCCCGCGCATCACAACAGAGTAGCCCCCGCTCACCGCAACTAGAGAAAACCCGCGCACAGCAACGAAGACCCAACACAGCCATAAATAAATAAATAAATAAATTTTTTTTTTTTAAAAGGCACTGTTGGACATTATCAGTAGTACACAAGGTAAACAATTAATGCCGCTGTTTTGTGAAATATGAAATAGCAAGTGTTCCAGACTATGGTGATCCAAACTTTGTATGCTCTTAATGTGTAAACAAAAAGGGAGAACAAAGTATTCATTGTATGTCTTCTGTGTAATCACTTCTTAAAAATCTGTGTTACAAAAAAAAAAAAAAAAAATCTGTGTTACAGATACTCCATTTTGTTATTTTGTGAGCTGTGACATAAGCTGGAAAATGAAGGGATATTGTGGCCAGTGCTGACTTAGCATCAGCTATGTGTGCTGTAAGGAAGGACATTACAGTTTGAATAAAGAGAGGTTTGGGGGCTTCCCTGGTGGCGCAGTGGTTGAGAGTCCACCTGCCGATGCAGGGGACACGGGTTCATGCCCCGGTCCGGGAAGATCCCACATGCGGCGGAGCGGCTGGGCCCCGTGAGCCATGGCCGCTGAGCCTGCGCGTCCGGAGCCTGTGCTCCGCAACGGGAGAGGCCACAACAGTGAGAGGCCTGCGTACCACAAAAAAAAAAAAAAAAAAAAGAGGTTTGGCCCCGTCCCCAGCCCCCAGGCCTCCTCCCAGAGAACAATTAGCAGGCAAGAGTGTACCTCATGATCTTAATTGAGTTGGGAGTCAACAAACTAAGGCTGTTGGGCCAATTTGTATTCCCTCTGTGCCTTTTTATATGGCTGGTGAACAAAGAATGGTGTTTTACGTTTTGTTTTGTTTTTTTTCTTTGCGGTACGTGGGCCTCTCACATTCATTGGTCTATATATTGTCTGTGGCTGCTTTCACACTACTGCAACGGACTTGATGAGTTGCAACAGAGACCATATGGCCTGCAAATCCTAAAATATTTACTATCTGGCCTTTTACAGAAGAAGTTTGATGACCCTTGAATTAGAGTAACTCCACTTTGATCCATCTTATTTATTGTTCTTCCGCATGAGAGTTCATTTGAAGAAAGGGTTCTACTGCCTTAAAAACAAGTTTTGGGTTTTTTTCTAAAGTATGTAAACTTTTCCAAAGGTCAGCCCAAAGAGCTAGCGTTCTTGTTCTTTTGCCACTCTGGGGGCAGAGCAGGGTGGGGTTCACAGTTCAGTTTGAAAATACAGATTGGGTAACTCAAGGCAATATTTGAAGATACATTATGGGTGATGAAAAAATTAACCATTTGTGCCACCAGAGATTTTAAGTCTGATAACAGGGATAAGACAGTAAATTCTTCCTGCTTATTTTTAAAATTTTTCTCAAAAGAGAAATTAAACATAGCTTAAAAGGAAGGCATCTGACTCATCTTCCTGTTCCCTCAAATTAATAGCCAGTGAATTGCTACCAGTCCAGCAAATGCCCACTCTTCCTCATTTTTCCAGACTCAAAGATATATTCCCTAAAAGCGTTGGTCTAATTTAGCTACCTCTCCTCTATTTCCATAGCAACCAATACATTCTTGTAATTATTAATTTGCTTCCTGTCTCTGTACTAAACTATAAGTAAGCTTCTTTTGTGTCTTCCTCTCTAAACACAGGAGGGAGTATTTGTAATTTTAGGTAATATAGCACAATATTTCAGAGCGCTCGCTTTGGAGTCAGACCTATCCAGCTTTCTCTAGCTTAGTGAATCTTTCCTCATCTATGAAATGGGAATAACAATAGTAATGATGATGGTAATTTAGTTTGTTGTAAATCTTAACTGAGACGATGCGTGTAAAATGCTTAGTTGAGGTTTTGCCACATAGCACTATGTCATCTGAGTGACTGTTGTTATTGTATCTCTAATATCTGACATAATGTCTTTTTTTAAGTATTAAAAATCTTGTTGAATGGAATCAAGGTTTATTTTAAACATTTACCAACTTTGTGCTTTAGAGAAGGCTAAAAGTTAAAATTAAAGCTTGCCACTTATCTAGAAAGAGTTATCCCATGTATTTTCACTCAATAGTGATGATGATGTTTCTGTTCGATGTTCTTTTTTTTTTGGTCTGTTCCAAAACCTGTGCTCTTTCCACATAGCTCTTATAAAGTTGAGGTATAAATTGAATGCTTACTATGCGCCAAGGACTGTTCTAAATGCTTTATATTTATTTAGTCCTCGTAAGAACCCTATGAGTTAGGTATTAGTTATTATTCCTGTTTTTAGATGAGACAGCCAAAGCAGAGAAGGATTATAATTTGCCATGGGTTACCAAGCTAGTAAGAGGCAGAATTAGGATTTGAAATCCACAGTCTGGCTCCAGAGTTTGTGTTCTTAACCTGCACAAACCTACCTCTCTTATTTGCTATATGCTTTATGTAGGCATCTTTTAGGTAACTTTCTTGGAGTTTTAAGTTTGTTTACAGTGCTGGCATATGATACATAATACTCATTTGTGCTTGAATGAATCAATATGATGGTATGATAAATTTATAATTGATATAGTATGATCATTGTTTAATTCTTCTTGGCTTCAAGTAATAACTATTTTTCACTGTAGGTCCTTTTCGGAGCTATCTTTAGCCAGGATTAGCTATTATGAAGCAATCTATTCTAATACTACAAAAATTTGGACAAAGAAATTGCTTAACAAATCTACTTATATTCCTAAATTCATTTTTTCTTGCTGGTACTCACTCAAAAAAAAAAAGTCTGTGTTTTATTTAGTTTTTCCTTTTTTGGGTTACTCTGTTGAATTGTTTGTTGATTTTTTTTTTTTACTGTTACGTGGCATTGTGACAGATAATTCAATTCTTTATAGAAGAAGCCTTAAAGAATTTGGGCATACTTGTAATAATGTTGAATTTGGCCTCTAAAACTTCTGAAATACAGTTGACCTTTGAAACATAGGGGAGTTAGAGGCACCCACCCGCGTATAACTTCACAGTCAGCCCTCTCTGTTCTCAGTTCCTCTTCCCGGCCTTCAACCAACCCTCCATTGTGTAGTGCTATAATATGTATTTATTTTTAAAAATCTTCATCAAAGTGGAGCCCCACAGTTCAAACCCTTATTGTTAAAGGGTCAACTGTAGTAATGATCTTGAAATTTACTTTATGTCTCTTTCAGAATTCTCCACTTTACCAGTACTTACAGGATCTGGGACACACAGACTTCGAAGTATGTTCTTCTCTGTCACCAAAACCAGAAAAATGCACAGTGACAGAGGGACAACAAAAGCCTCCTGCAAGAGCCCTGCCAAAAGTAAGAAGGCATACTCATTCTCCTTGACTCAATCTTTTGTTCTTTACTGATTATTTAAACTGCCTTTACCCTTATCCTTGCAAAAAACAGAAAAACACCTTGTTGGCACCTTCATGTTCTCCCTTGCACTGGTAAGACTTTAATTTTTATTTCATCAGTAGTATGTGTCTGTTTAGATAAACATGAATCCTTGCTGTTTTGGACTATCTCATGGGTAGTTTGTATAATGAATTAAAATTAATATGATTGAAGATTAAAATATATTACATATTTAAACATTGAAGTTATCTGGAAGGAACCAGAAAAATAAACTAAAACCTTAATGAGAACCCAACTATAGGATTCCTATAGTAACTAGAATTTTTTTCTTTGAGAGAGATTGGGATTGACATATATACACTAATATGTATAAAATAGATAACTAATTTTTAAAAAAAAGAAAAAAATAGTGGGATAGCAAGTGCAGACAAAAACAAAAAAATTCTTTTAAAGAGAATGCAAAAAAAACAAAACAAAAAAAAACAAAAAAAGAATGCAAATTATAAGAAAGCAAATTAATACTTAATAAACAGTTTCAAGGATATATGATAGAGTGAGTGTATTTACCTCAATTTCTGATGCCCTTTATATCTGCGGTATCATTTACTTTTATACAGTAAATATTTCATAGTTGATGTACATCATTGTGAGGCTGAGATACTAGAAGAAGCCACCAATAATTATGTTCTATAAAATACATTTACTAGATTGATTCATGTTTTATTAGCTGTATTTATTAAAATAAGAAAAATTCCAGTATATTTCAGTTTTAACAAAAGGAATTCTAATTTAACAGAAAAAACTATAACCAGATTACCTCATTTCTCAAGCATTCTAGTTTAATCAGTGTTTTATTATAATTCAAGTTCCTTTTGGGAGGAGGATTTTAAAGTTTTCAATTAGTCATTTACTGTGTGTGATAGAAAGGAAAAGATCTTTCCTTCTGTACTTCTTAGAAAAACTCTAAAATGTGAGGTAACCAAGCTGGGCCCAATTGCAACAGCAGAGTAAACACCAGAGAAATGTTTTTTTTTTTTCCACTAACACTCACAAGGTGGGAGTTAGGGGAGCAAGAGTCCTCTGTACTTAAACCCTTTCTTCTCCTTGCTCCTTTCAAATATGAATGTTCCTGGGAAAAGTTTTGAAAGCAAAACCTAAAGATATATCTAAAAGATTATTGGGACTTCCCTGGTGGTCCAGTGGCTAAGACTTCGCGCTCCCAATGCAGGGGGCCCGGGTTCAATCCCTGGTTGGGGAACTAGATATCACATGCTGCAACTAAGAGTTTGCATGCCGCAACTGAAGATCCTGCATGCCACAGTGGGGATCCTGAGTGCCGCAACTAAGACCCGGCATGGCCAAATAAATAAATATTTTTTAAAAAATAATAAAAATAAAAGATTATTTACAGACTAAAATTTGAATTTGAGATTACTTGGCAACAAAAGACAAAGAATGGGCCAAGGGATAGTGCTGGGGCAGGAAATGGACATTGACCTCTTGTGTGTGTGAGTGTGTGTGTGTAAACTTGGGTTTTGTAAGTATTTAATTTTCATTTATGACAGGTATTTTTACATATAGAAATGTTGTTATTAATTTATAAATAAATGAGAGTTTAAAATTTCATCCTCTTAGAAATAGAGGAACAGTAAAAAGCATAGCCAGAGGGTGTTTTTCAAAATTACCACATGTCTAGAAAATTCATTTAGTCTTCATATTACACATTTCAGCTGCACAAGCTATATCTTTCTAGAATGGGGCTTTTCTAGATATGAAGCAGCTAAATTTTAGAAAGATTTGCTATTCCTTCTTAGGGGATATATTTTTAGAATTGCCCCCCAAATTCTGTTCAAGCTATGAAGTAGCAGTTATTTTCTTTGGAAAGCAAATTTTCTGTATGAGTTCATGATGAAACAGTTATTAGCATTAATCACCCTTTTTAAACTTTTTTTTTTTATGTGATTGTTAAAGTACTTATTGAGTAGTCTGTACTGGTATTCTTTTCATGAGTATTCATTCTCTGTATATTTTTCTGGTTTCTGTTCCTGTGATTATTCTTAAACATTCCTCCCACAAAGTTTCAGCATCAGTCCTCTTTGCTTGATCTGTTTTCTCTGAGCTATCTCATCTACTTTCTTACCCTCATTGGCCACTTTTGTTTATTCTCCATTTTCACTGAGTTCCAGATACTTGTTAGACATTTCCATTTGCCTGTGCTCCAGGCAACTCAGATTCAACATGTCTAAAACAACTTTTTTTTCTCAGCATTCCTGAAACAAAATATTCTTTCTGTATTCCCAAATTACCACCCTCTCAATTATCTTGCAATTTCCCATCACTCCCACATTGATTTGGTCATTAAGTGACTCAACTTCTTTGTCTCTAAAAGCCAATCCTTATTACCATTTTTGCTACCCTAGTTCAAGGCTTTATCATTATTTAGCTGGGCTGTTGTATATCCTTCTAATCATGCTTCTTGGCAGAGCTCATTCCCTGCTAGTACAGCCTCTGCACTGTTGCCAGTTATTTTTCTAAAGTGCTGATTTTTATTGTTTCACTTCCTTATATAAAAACCTTTGGTGACTCCTCACAGTCTATAGGATAAATTCTAAACTGTTATTAAGACCACAGTCTTTTACAATCTCAGTGTACCTTTTAAACTTCATTATTCTTCCCTTGGGTCTTAACTGTCCCAAACTATGCCACCATCCCCAATGGCATGTACTTCCATGGCTCTCTCCTTTATTCATCCTTTCCCCTTGCCTGGAGTGTTCTTCCCTCTGTTGTTATTAAATTCCTATTCATTTATTAGGGCTTAGCTCCAGTGTCAGCTCCTCTTGACCTCCTTTTTCCCACACTTTTTCAGATTTTACATTGGTTTGTAATTATTTGTACTGTCTCTTCTAAGTTCTTGAAAACAGCAGTTACGTATATTCATCTTTGTTCCCATGACCCTTTTTCAGTACCTGGAATATAATAGTCACTCAATGAAAGTAAACTCCATTTACTGGCCTGCTCAGGAAATGGGCTATTAAGGTAAATTGAATTTTTGATTGATTCAATAATATAACTTTTATATTATTATTTTATATTATTTATGAGACAGTTCTTCTAAAATTGATTATCTTTCTGCCTTAGTATTATAGAATGAAATGCTGTTAATATTTGAGAATTTGGAGTACTTGGTTTTCATTTTGAAATACATACCCAATACCATCGTCATGTGGACATAGGTAGTATATAGTGTACCCAAGATACGTAGGTTTACAGGTCTCATTCCAAACTCACTGAATCTGAATCTTTAGTTGGGGGGCCCAGGAGTATGTTTCTGACTGAATCCTCCAGGTGATTCTGATGTGTGAGTAAATTGGGGATCTAATAAGGAGGCTGCAACACGCTGGCAAAGCATGTAATATAACCTAGATGACTTTTTTCTTCCTTTTTCTGATAAAAATTATGATTAATTAGAAGTAAGTTATTTGAAGTTTTTCTGCTATTGAGGTGTGGTTTAATAATCCTTTACAATGTCATTCCTCTCCTTCAGCGAGGCATCCTGTTAAAAGTGGCTGAAACCATCAAAAGCTGGATTTTGGTTCAGTGCAGTAAGAATGATGACTTACTTCACAAGTTGGTGAGTGTTCACTTTACTTCTTTTTTGTCACTTTTCAGGACTCCGGTTTATTAGTGAGAAAATTGATGAATCCGAATTTGTTTTGCTACTGATTTGGGCAGTGATTGATTTTGATTAGAAATTCTGGGCTGTTCTTCAAAAGGAGACTGATCTGCTTCATGAAGTGTTAAAGTTTGTTTGTATCACCTAAGGGGAAAAAAAAGGAAAGGAAGTTCTTCAGTAACTGGGGATCTTTGCATTTGGACTCATTAGTATTATCTTCTAAGAGGTTATTAGCCACTGAGAATAGGATATTCTGGTAATTATTGAAGCCCTATTTGTTAGATTACTCATTTCCTGCTGCCGTCTTCCTCCATTGACAGGTATTCCTCTCCGTGAGGAAGGGAATAGATCTATTAGTGGGATCCTCCCCCTTTTCGTTAAGAACTTGACTGTCTCTATTCCACAGCCTATGTTTACAAAGTTTGGGCAAAATCAAGAGTGGTTCCTCCCTAATTTATTTATCATTAATCTACCATTCTCTGACAACTTCATATATAAAATTTAGTCTTCCGGGACTGATAAATCACAGAATTTCCCAAAGACTAGCTTGATCTCTGAGCCCCAAGAGGGAGTACATCTTAACAATATGAAGTCTAGGTAATATAGCTAAAAAAATTAAAGTTTTAAAATTCTTATGACTCTCACAAGTAAGCAGATTTCAGAATCTTCTGCTGCCCTGTGACCTTAAGATGATAATTATCATTCTTGTAAACTGTCATTTGTCAAAGGATGTTTACAAAGTGCTTTCACATTTTGATTTGTTAATCCAAACGCTGTATAAGGTTTAGTGTGTTTTACCATTTGGAAGCCTGAGGTTCAGACATTTCAGTTTGGTTAAGAATACTTATTAAGTGAATTGTTGAAGAATGTTCAGCTAGAAAGTGAATCAGAATTTGAACTCGGGTCTCCTGGTTTCAAATCCCAGGCTCTTTTCATTATAATGTACCACCTTTCTAGCTTGAGTATTACTATGTTTTGACTGACTAAAATTACTTTTTTAGCAATCAACATGGGCAAGTTCTCTGTTCAGGGTTTCGTCTTCATAGGTGTGTTGAAAAGGTCAGTGAAGTGTCTTGTCATCTACGTAGACATCATCTCTAGCCAGGTGGAGCCATCCTCATTCTTCAGTGATACTAGGACACTGGTAAGGTATATGGATCCATATACATTTTTCTGTGGTTTAATCATAGTCTGCATAGTCCTGATCTTTTCATTCTTGGTTCTTTATCACTGGCCACATGCTTCATGTCATATTTCACTGTAAAGTACCAGCTTCTGAATGCATCCCTTTTGTGCCTATATTATGCAGAATTGTAGGAAGTACATTCCTGAGAAATAGTTTACTGGTAATGGAACAAGGAATTGCCCAGTTAGCATCTGTCATGAGATTGCTTGACTTTTCCCCTTGATTATGAAATATTTTAAAATTTGTTATCTATACAGACATTGAACCAGTCTCTTCCTTTTATAAAGATACTGGCAATTGCTCCATGATATCTGAACATTTTACCATTGTTCATTTTCATTAAGGTAATACTTTTCTTCTTAAAGATTAAAAAAAAAATTCCTTTATAGCAAGTATGATGTTAGTGGTATTGGCACTTTTTAAGTGCTTTTTAGCCTATAAAGTGCTGTCATACATTATTTAACTTGATCCTCATCAGCTTTATTAAATAGCACTATATATTAAAAAGCGTGTAAGATCATTGAAGTATATTGACACATGAATAAGTTCTCTTCTCCATCCCTAGGGGCCAAAATAGAAATCTCTTTATTCTTTAGCTGTGCTTCTCATAGTCTTTTCATTCCATCCAAGCGGAATTCTTCCTAAGTTATCTTCTCATGCTATTTCTCTGTTTAAATTCTAAAAAGATCCCTACTACCTATTAAATCAAGTCCAATTCATCACTTTGGCTGGCATGAAAGAGTCTGCGTAATTTGGCCCTAATCTACCTTTCCAGCTTTATCCCCCAATATTTTCATCAGCCCAATACACTCTTCCTTTTCCTTTATTCCTTGCCTATTCTCTATGTCTATATTTGTACTATTATACTGTGAAATTTGTTCCATTTTTCTATTTTTGGAATCTTTCCAATAAGCAGTACTAGCTCTTCCTCAAGGCCTTTCCTAGAAACTTTAGTCTGTTGGATCTCTTATTTTCTGCAACCACCTTGTAATAATTATCTATGCTATGTTCTGTAAGTTTTTGTATTCTGTGAGCTTTTCTTTATTGTATTTTTAATTATTTCATATGTACTAACAACACTAACAGCTAACACTTACATAGCGCTTACTGTGCGCCAGATATTCTTAGTAGTTTATAAATACTCACTCATTTATTCCTTGCAACAACCCTGTGAAGTGGGTACTGTTATTATCCTCACTTTGCAGATGAGGAAACTGGAACAGAAAGGCTATATTAACTTGCTTAAGTTGTGGGACCAAAATATAAACCCAGGCACTAAGTCTTGATACTTGTTGAGGGCGAGCCAAAGTTCACGTAGCACACCTTCCCCCAGCACAGAGCACCCATACTATTAATACTGCCTCGAATCACACTGGTTTTGGGGAGGCTTTATCCCAGTTCTGCAACAGGTCTGATGCCAAGGAGTGGTGTTGAAGAAAGTGAGTTCCTGATTAAGCAGCATGCTCATAAGAGGGTCTGTGAAGAGGAAGAGTTCCCAATCTGCATTAACAGCCTCCCCCTCTCTGTCAGCCTTAGCCTTCATTTAATTAGGCTTCTTTAAACTTAACCCTATACAATTACTTAGAGGTCTCATAAAAGGCCTGATTTCAAGTTTTTGTAGCAAAAGTTTTATTTTTAGTACTTGTATTTGAATATGGTCATGTCTGATTGGGGAATCCAAACCAAATTATAAGGCCAATATGTGAAGGTTTATTTTAAGGATTACTGGAAAAGCTACCATGCTCCACCCCCTGCCCTCCTGCCTTCCTTTGCCCACCTGCTCTCGCTACCCTGCAGCCCACTTGCCCCTCTTCACCCCTAACAGTAATATAAAGTGAGTTGTGCTGTTCTCTCTTTATGAAAGTGGGGTGGAATGTCGAAAAACTAAGTAGTTCCTAATGTTAGGATTGTAAGAGAGAGGAGGCAGTAGTTCAAATATGAACCATAAAAGTGCTGCACAGGTATGTGCAGGGTGTATCAGTAGATGGTAAAAAAGCCTTATAGGCTAAAAGGAAGATCAGCATTCCACTGAGATTTTTTTTTTTAGATAATTAAAAGAAATATATCCAAATAGTCCTAATATTAAAAATATTCTTCGCCTTCTCTAAAAGTGATGTATAGCCCATGACCAAGAGGATATGTGCTGTTAGTGTATGGATCACTGCATAGTGTATGGATCTGTAGTGTATAGATCACTGCTTAAGTCCTCATGGTTAGCTCGGGCTAGAATCTGTGGTGTGGGAATGATTAAGAAGAGCAAACCCACTGCCCTCAAACCCTAGACCTAACTGGTTTTACTTTCATTGCTAAGGGTCTTGTCCATTAGAAGTTCTCTTTATTTTTATCATACAATAGTATCTCCCTATTCCTAAGTTTAATACAACATAAAACTAAATTTTCTGGTAGAGAAGACTATATTCAGGGAAGAAGAATCAACTACCAAAGACTTAGGCTTTGAAATCATAATCCTGGAAAGTTACTTAATCTCTTTGAGCTTCAGTTTTCTCCTCTGTAGAATGGACAGGAGGATGATAATGTACATCACAGGGTTACTGTGGAATTGCTCTAACATTGCTATCTCATCTCTCACCCCTCCACCAGGTACACGCTGCAAAAACTAATATTGGTGACTTGCAGGTCCCCAAACTAGAAGAGACTTGCTTTCATTCTGTCTCATCCCATTCTTCCAACTCTTTCATCTGGTTCATCCTTTAAGATTCAGTTTAGGCATCACCTCTTTTACTTTCTCTTTGTTGCAGGTTTTGTTCCTTCTGTGCCATTTTCATAATAACCTAGTTATACCTCATCACACTTCTTTGCACTTACTTTTCAGTCCTCTGCGTTAGACTATGAACTCTCTAAGAGTAAAGTCTTGTATGTCTTGTTCATTTTTTTATGCTTTTGATGTCAGGCATGTTGCCTGGTATGTATTCCTTGATAGGTGGGTAGAAGGAAAAGAGGGAGGAATAAATAAGCTGGTATATGTGAAAGCATTTTGTAAACTATAAAGTGCGATGCACATGTTTTTGTCATTTTGTATTATATTCCTTAATGATGTATTTTTAATACATTCTAAATGTCCATTTTTAGAAAGCCTTGATCCTGCTGATGTAATTCTTAGATATTGGCTATATTGTTACAGCATCCAGGGACAGCATCTTCTGTTACAGGATTATATTTTCCATGTTGTTTTCCAACAATTTAATTAATTAGGCTTAACTCAACAGGTTTATTAATCTGTAATTACTTCACATCTGTTTATTAAAAATATATATTTCACTCACATGTGGCTTCATAAAGTCTGCCTCAGTCTTTATTGTTTCACATTTATAATGAAAATAAAACCCTCTCCATCATACTGAAAATAGATTGACTATTGTTTCTTCTTCTTGGAATCTGTACTAAAAATAAACACCTCTAATTTTATTAGCATGGTAGGAGCTTAATATTTAATACAAAATTATGCATGTATTAATACCTCTCTTCCGGTCTTTTAATGTCAAGGATATTGGATTCCGACTCGACTCACTACATACCATCCTGCAACAGGAAGTCCTGTTACAAGAGGATGTGGAACTGATTGAGCTACTTGATCCCAGTGTCCTGTCTGCAGGGCAACCTCAGCAACAGGAAAATGGACACCTTCCAACACTTTGCTCCCTGGCGACCCCTAATATTTGGTACTGTCCAGAAAACATTTATCCGTTGCTTACATACAGAGTATTACCAGAGGAAATCCATCATCACGCTCTCCATTATAAAGGCATTATAAACATTTTAGCATTTTAATTAATGTAATGATATGCCAGAGGTTAAAAAAAAAAAGTCCCTTTCTAAAGTAAATACTATTTCAAGTGAAGGTGGAAAAAATATCCAGTTTGATTATTATATATTTTCAACTCAGTATAGTTAGTGCTGTGTTTAACAACCCAATAAGCAGGTATAACATATGCCAAAAAAAAAAAATCTCTCTTACCCATATACCTATACACATGTGCTCATGAAGGCCTAGCCAGTGCTTTATGTTTCTTTACCATTAATAGATTATGTAGTAATTACATTGTAGAGGCACCAAGGATAGGACATGGGACATGGAGATAAACAGTTGATTCCTGCTTTGTTGGATGAGAAGAGATCATAGACAATAGACAATTCAAACTATCTTAAAACTTGTCAGCCACTTAAAGTATTTGGATCTAATGCAGAAGTCTCAGGCCATAATCTGTTAAAAAGAAATATATATGTATAGTAAAAAGGGATTATATATACAGAACTGTGAATATCCTCTTCCTATTAAAGTATGCGTTTATTAAATGAACTAAATTATTGCTCGAACTGTTCAAGTTATATGGGCAGTTACATTCATTGGCCTCAGTGTTCTGAATTTATCTGTCTTTCCTGTCACATTGACAAATGCTTCATATTGTAATAGATAGCAAAGTATGGTGTTTCCCAAATATGTAGTCACTCAGATATCATGATGAAGTAAAGCATCTTATCCTTTAAAAATATAAGAACTTAAGGAGCTGCTAGAAGGAAGCATAGGTTTTAAGAATTTTATAACTTTATATTCAAGTTTTCTTTGACCTCAAATGTCATTAAGCAATTCTGAGCCCTATAAATACGTTATAGACTTTGCTATAAATACATAAAAGTATATGATGAGATTTTGCTTTATGATATTACCAATATTGTCTAACAGTAAAAGATTCCAAGGGAAATTAGGGCAGGCAAATATTTATTAAGACGCATTCTTACATTTTCTTTATAGTTTGACTATATAACTGTCTTCAAGTAGTGTTGATGTTGTTTTTGGATATCCTCAGATACAGCTCCCCTATATTTACCTCTTTCTATATTTTCACATTTTCATCTAAGCCTTCATTGCTTGAATGATGTATGTTAGTCTGTAGATTTGTAATTGACCTAAATTTTAAAAATTTCATACATATTTTGACTTCAGTTAAAGCAGTGTAAAAATACAAAGCTTGTCCATATTACGGTCTGCAATAAATATGTATATTTCCAGAATTGTGGTGATGGTTATTTAAAATTAATGATAAAATAAAAAATAAAATTAATGATAAAATAAAATAAGATGGGGCTTCCCTGGTGGCGCAGTGGTTGAGAGTCTGCCTGCTGATGCAGGGGACACGGGTTCGTGCCCTGGTCTGGGAAGATCCCACATGCCGCGGAGTGGCTGGGCCCGTGAGCCATGGCCGCTGAGCCTGCACGTCCAGAGCCTGTGCTCCGCAACGGAAGAGGCCACAACAGTGAGAGGCCTGCGTACTGCAAAAAATAAATAAATAAATAAAAATAAAATAAAATAAAATAAGATGACTTTATTCAAAGCAATTACTCATGAAGTATATATTATTTCTAATTGGAAAAATGCTTATATTTTCTTGAGGTATTATATGTTTTTGCACAGATAATTAAAGTCTAATTTTAGGGGAAAAGACCTCATGATATCTCCAAATATTAAAGATTTTTAGTATTAAAAATTAGTAAAAATTAAAGTTTTTTTAAATTTTATATTTGTAAAATCAGATTTTAAAACCTGTAATTTGTTTTTAGGTTAAAAAGTACATATCTTAAAAAAAAAAAAAAAAAAGGTTTTTTCAGAAGATACCTATTTATGTCCTTTACCTAAACTGATTAGCTCTAGACAGTGGGTATCTAGCAACTAGACAGTGGTGCTAGATATTTTTTAACTGTTTCATATTACTTTTTAAAATGTCATATTTTATAAAGTCATACTTTATAAAGAAGCTAGCATTTTATCTATTTTAGGAAACCTGAATTGCTGACTAAAGTAACTCATCTTTCTCTGGACTGATGGATATCATTTTTTTGGCTTTTCTATTCTAGGGATGTCTCAGTGCTATTTGCCTTCATTAGTTTGCTCATTATGCTTCCCACTTGGTGGATTGTATCTTCCTGGCTGCTATGGGGAGTGATTCTATTTGTTTATCTGATCATAAGAGCTTTGAGATTATGGAGGACAGCAAAACTACAAATAACCCTAAAAAAATACAATGTCCATTTGGAAGATATAGCAACAAATAGCCGAGGTTTTACTAACCTCGTGAGAAAAGCTTTACGCCTCATTCAAGAAACTGAAGTCATTTCCAGAGGATTTACACTGTGAGTTCATTTTTCATTTTGTTTTTTAAATAATTCTTTTCTACTACATAGTTAAATTAGAATGTTTATTACCTATTTTTATTTTTGTTTTGCATTTACAGAAAAAACTATGTTTCTCTTTAGCACTTATTAAAGTCTGTTAACTGCTAAGTGAAGAAATAAATACATTATATATTAGATTTAATAAGTGGTATGATTCTTTTTTCTACTTTGAGAAACCAAAGTGCTTTGAAAATCATGATTATTTCTGTGTGTTACCATGTGATTACATAAGATAACATAGAGAGCCTTGATCCTCGCATGCAGTAGTTACCCAATAAATACTTGTTCTCTTTACTCACCGTCAGATGCTCTCTTTACTCCGTTTACATGATAGATGTATCTGACAAGAATTCATTTTGAAAACTCTTGCCATGTATTAATAATATTCTTTAGGTTAATAGTAGTAGATATTTTGGCACTGATACTCTCAGATACTCTCACTGATATTTAATACGGGAAATTAAATATTCAACAGTCTAGCTCTAAGTGTATTAAGCTACCAGATGGATAGACTATTTATTCTATTATTAAAGGGAAAACACCAATTATGTTCCATATTCTATGCCAGACAATTTTGCATACAACTAAAGGCATACAATTATAAGCGGTAGAGCAAATGTTCAAGTTCATTCCATCTGCCTCTAAAGCTTATTTCCCGTACACTAGGCTGCCAGCTAAGCACTTACAGATGACAGTTGTAGTATAATATATTTAATAATTTATATAACTCATATAACGTCTGCAACCTATAGGTGGGAGAAAGTAAGTATATGGCAGAGAATAATTGTTGCTCTTAATTAGTTGTATCTGGAAAGTCATGAAAAGAGAGGGGCAGAAGAACCTTGGGTAGTCATTGCATCCTCCACTCTGCTCACTCTAGAGTAGTACCTAAACAATCTTGACATAAAAGCTGTATTTGGAATATCATGAAACAGGAAAGTAGAAGAGCCTCCAGTAATCCTCTCATTCTTCACTCTGTTGTGTTCTGGAACAGTGTTGTAAACTCCAGAGACATGAGAGAGATTTTATAACTTCTCTTTCTGCTTAATTCAAAATGTAACAGTCCTTAGTGTCTGTTAATTTTGGTCCTTCCATTGTAGTTAAAGTCCACTTTTGTTGATAGAGCGTAGCAAATATTGAGTGTCAAATTTTAAAAGTTAAAAATCATACTAAGTAAGTAATATAGCTCCTTTTCATTCTGGACTTGCACAACAAGAGGACTGACAGGTTAAGCAAAGTGGCTCTGTGTCCAATTAATGCTTAGGCCTCTATAGAGGATTCTGTGCTTTTTGTCATTGTCCCACTTTTACCCATATGTCTAGAATTGGCATGAAGAGCTAAAATGGGCCCGTTAGGCATGATTTCCCTCTGGATTATGACTTCTGTCTATTCAAATGCAGACAGACAGAAAAATTTTTGGAACAATTGTACTTCACTTGTCTCCATCTAACTGGAAAATGGATTGAAAAAATTATGAGGAATAATAAATTTTGAATCATAATTTTTTAGAAATATTTTCATTTTTAAGACTGAGTTAGTAAAATGGAATACAAACAATAGTGTCCATATATTGAAAATATTAGTGCTGTTGTATTCTGCCTCAACTTTTCCTCTCTAGCAAATAATTTAACCCTGCTTTGCCTCATTTCTTTATTTTAAAATAAGCCTATCTGTCATTGTCCTGTTTTTTATAGATTTTTAATGCCTGAATATGTTTAGTTTGGTTTAACATTTTTTTAAGTTTTGAGTTAGATGTCTTATTTTACAAATTTGTGGTTATAGTGTAAGAAATTTATAAATTCCAAATACTTTGTTTTACTATTAGGGGAGGTTACTAGTTAGGTGAAAAACTTACTGTCTGGAAAACTATGTAATATGAAATCACTCATAGTTTCATTTATAAAAGCATAATATGTTACATGGTGTTGTTGCAAATAGGTACTCCCCATTTATCTTTGGAAAAGTGCTTATGAAATGTGCCTCCTCTTGAACAGTTTTGAGAGTAGCTATGCTACTATGTAGTAACACTTACTTTGCCTTTCTACTTGCATTCCCCTGTTGGCCACTGGTCCTGTTATCTTTCTGCGTCCCCTACTTCATTTTGAGTAGGTAAGTGCCAGTGGCTGCAGGTGGGTAAGTCATTTTACCCTACTTTTATGAATGTACAGAATGTATTTCTATACAGTATTTGATTGTTCTGTACAAATGACCAAAAATACGATTGATGAACATATGTAAATGCATATTAAGAATGTGAAAGTGTTTATAATTAAGGCTTTCATACTTACTGTAGACATAGGTTTTGAAAACTAAATGTAAAGTAGTACCACTTTAGTATATTCTGGCAGATAGAGTGTCTATATCAAAAAGTTACAGTTTCTTACATAAATATTCCTACAGTTCTACTATATTTCAATTAAAATTTGTTGTTTCCCCATATCAGAGGAAGCCTTTATTCTTTGAGATTTTAATTTTTCATTTGTCTTTTTTCTGGTGGCTATATATGTGTCAGGGAAATATCTATTTATGAGACCTGAGTTGGGATATTTATAAGCATTTTCTAATGAAAATCATGAAAAAGGAATTTTTTTTCCTAAGTTTAATAGAATTGTGGATTTAGAAAACAAAAACTTTAGGACACCTGTACAGTTGTATCACATTTTACTTTTCAAGTTTGCTTGACAGGGTCAGTGCTGCTTGCCCATTTAATAAAGCTGGACAGCATCCCAGTCAGCATCTCATCGGTCTTCGGAAAGCTGTCTACAGAACTGTAAGAGCCAACTTTCAAGCAGCAAGGCTAGCTACCCTATATATGCTGAAAAAATATCCTTTTCTGTCTATATGTAAGAATAAGCAATGTTTCCAGAGTCCTGAATATAGATATCATAGCTACATCCTATAAAAGTTAACTGTAAACTGAAATTGCCTATTTTGAAGCTGATTTCCATCATCACTTCTATTTTAAAACTTAGGGGAATGACAATAATAGGAAGAAAGTTCTGCTCTCATGTGGCTCATTTTTAACAAGGAAAACACTTGAAGTCCCTCCCTTCACTGGTCCGAAGAATAAAGTCAAAAGAACCTGGCTTCTCTAGGTCAGGCATTTTTTCAAATTACTGAACATGACAAATTTGCGTCATGACATGGAAATAAACTGGCAACAGGAAATCCTTCCCCTTTCAAAAAACAGAGGCTCTAGGGTCAGATTGGCTGTCTAAATTTTGGCTGAATCAGTTACTGTGTAGGTGACCGTAAGCAAGTTTCTTCACTCTCTGTACCTTGCTTTATTTATTGGTAAACTGACAATAATAACAAAATCTTCCTGACTGCTTTTGTTAGACCAAATGAATTGATGCATATAAAGTGCTTAGGCAGTGTCTGGTATATAATAAGCACTTAAAGACTGCATGACAATAAGTCTGTCTCTTAAATTTACTAAGTCAGGAAATTAGGTCTGTTAGAAAATAAAAGTGTATAAGATCTTTATTTTAGTTAAAATTTAGTTAGGTAAGTTATGAGTAAATGGGATGCAAAAACTACTTTGTACCTTCAGGATGCTGAGTACTGTAACACTGATAAATATAATGCTTAAAAGTTTACAGAGTGCTTTATGTTCTATCATTATATCCTTACACAGACCTTTCCATCTAGATTTTCTTATCTCCACTTTATGAGAAAACTAAATAAAATCTCTACTTTATATGGGATTTACCCAGTGTCACACAGTTAGTAAGAGGTGAAATTGTGTCTTGACTGTAGGACTTAGGACTTTAAACCTTTTCTATATATGTATAGATTTACTATATCTAGATACACACACACACACACACACACACACACACACACATACATACATACACATACTGTACTGTATTACCTCTTTGGAAATTGGGAGAAAGCACTTTCATTTTAGTCAAGAACTTGTCTATTCAATTTGTTTACTACCTAAATACCTGCCTGCAATGTGCTAGGAAGACAGAACAAAAACCTGTACTACCTACTTTTAAAGATTTTTGAGTGTAGTCAGTAGATATTCATAATACAGTATAAGTACCCAGGGTGCATTCCAGCATAGCAGGACAATGTACTTGACCTGTGACTTCTGTGAAAACACAGAAGGCTTTCAGGGAAGCGACACCTGAGTTGACCCTCAAGGAATGAGTAGGAGTTGACCTTGAGGATAAAAGTGTGCATTGCAAGTAGAAGGAAGAAAAGATATAGAAGGAAATAGAGATATGACAGTGTGGGATGTTAACTGCAAGTAGTTATTCATTCAGTGAATATTATGCCAAGCAGTTTGCTAGTCACTAGATATACAGTGGTCCACATAATAGACATGGTCCCTGCCTCGGAGAGCCTATAGTTTAGTGAGGGATTGGGAGTGAGGTGGGCTGAGAGGGCCCTAACAAAGATTGCAGATGGTATGAATTCCATGGGCCAGTCACTTATCTAGATACTGGGAACCTAGCAGTGAACAAGATAGACAAGATCCTTGTTCTTATGGAGTTTGCCTTCTAGTGGATGATATAATTAATAAAAACTGAACAGAATATTTTCAGGTATTTGCTATAAAGGGGGAAAACCCCAGGGGAATAGGATAGAGAGTGATTGGTGGGTTGCTGTTTTTGATTGGATGATAGGGGAAGGCCTACAATTTAAACTTAGATTTGAGATGGAGTTCCAGTCAGATGGACCAGCGAGTATAAAGATCTTGTGGCAGGAGTGAATTTAGTATGATTGGAGTATAGAAAAAGAACCATCATACTTGAAGACTGCAGCACAGTAAGTTGGGAGTCAGAGTATGAGATGAGATTCAGAAGTAGGCAGGGGCCGGATCATATTCTCCATATAAGAAACCTTAAGGAATTAAAAAAGTATCCACCAACTATTTCTTTGGAAAGACCAGTAAGTTATATAAACCCTCGTGTGCCTGATCAAAGTAAAAAGAATAGAAATATACAAGATTAGTAATGAGAACAGAGCAAGAAATTAAAGTTATTGTAAGGGGATAGTTTTGTAACTTTGTGACCACAACTTTGAAACTGTAGGGAGAAATGGATCATTTCATATCAAAACACAAATCTCTAAAACTGACCTAGGAAGAATTCAGACACTGGAGATAAATAAAAAGAATTCCATTAAAAGAAAGAAAGCACCTGGTTATATATGTAAACAATGGAAAATGTGCAGCTGTAAAAAAGTGATAAAAGGTCTTGATGCACTATTGTGGAATGATCTCCAAATTATGTTGTTAAATGAAAAGAAAAAGCGAAGTGCACAGAGCAGTATTTATACTACCTTTCCATTTGTGCATAGAAGGGATTGTATATATGAGGGGATAAATAAGAGTGTGTGCATGTGTGTATACACATATATATATCCCCACATACACACGCATTTATATTTGGATTTCCTTTTATGTAGGTACATAACCATAAAATATCTTGACGTATACACCAGATACTGGTAACAGTGATTGCCTTTGCCTTTGGGTAGGTGAACTAGGTGGCTAAGGGATAGAGGTAGGAAGCAGTTTTTACTATACCCCTTAATACCTTATAAATTTTTAATCCTTTGAATATATTACTTATTCAAAAACTAAGTGAATGAAAAAATGTTTAACTACCTGGTCCAGATGATTTTGTAGTTTTAAAAAAAAAAACTATTTCAGGGGCTTCCCTGGTTGCACAGTGGTTGAGAGTCTGCCTGCCGATGCAGGGGACACGGGTTTGTGCCCCGGTCCGGGAAGATCCCACATGCTGCAGAGCGTCTGGGCCTGTAAGCCATGGCTGCTGAGCCTGCGCGTCCGGAGCCTGTGCTCCGCAACGGGAGAGGCCACAACAGTGAGAGGCCCGCGTACTGCAAAAAAAAAAAAAAACTATTTCAGACCATAGGAAAGGTTAGATAGAAAGCTACAGTACATCATTTTATTTATGCAGATACTATAATCTAGTTCCACATAAAAAACAATCTCACAAATAGAATATTTATAGATTCCGCCTAGTACTATATCAAAAGATTGTTATAATACGACAAAATAGGGATATGTTATAAATGCATGAAGAGTTCAAATATCAAGAATTGTATGGATATAATTCTTTACAAAAACAATGAAAGAGGAGGAAATCACATAATAATGTTGATAGATGCGCATGAGGAAGAGGAAGGCAGAAACAGCAGCAGTCTATGTCAACAACCTTGATGGAACAGGCTTAGTGTTACTTACATCAGTAGTTTATGTTTTCAGGTAACGGTCAGGTAATGATGTCCTGCAGTGTGCAGACTTGGAGGAAAAGAGGAAGTATTTGCTGTAGAGTGGTGAGGGCCTGAGCCACGATACAATAAAGTACATAATACAGTTTCAAAAGGTAGATGGGAAAAATAACTAAATTAGCATTTTAGCGCTTGTGAAGAGTTGAACTTTTAATTCTTCAGCTATAAAGACATTTTATTCTCAAGTATCCTGTAAGATTTGAGGTATATTAATATATTAGATTTTAAGATTAGTTTCTTTTTTAAAAAACTGATGTAAATCTCCTCAAAGTTCAGAACAAAGATAAGTAAAGGTAATTTTGGACAGTTTTATTGTACTCTTTATGCTTTAATGAAAAGCCTTTGTTGATTGCCTTAACCTAATTTAACCTACCCCCTGAACTCTGAGAGTGACAATGTAACCAACTACATCTGTGTGGTGCCTTTTAAGGAGCTGGGCCTTGGACTTAGTGAAGAGCAGATTTCAGAAGAGGAAGCACATAACCTTACAGATGGCTTCAGCCTGCCTGCATTGAAGGTAATCCATTCATGGATGGGAAGGGCTGAAGAAAAGATAGATGCATTTGGAGTGTGCCTGTGCTTTCTGAATATAAATGGTGTACCTGTTTCTTTTGTTGTTTGCTGGATACCATTACCATAATAGCCTTACTGATGTTTTTGAAACTGCCTTTAAAGAGGGACAGCACTGTGAAGATTGGATGAAAAGTGGGAATTCCCTGGCGGTCCAGTGGTTAGCACTCTGCGCTTCCACTGCAGGGGGCACAGGTTCCATCCCCAGTCAGGGAACCAAGATACCACATGCTGTGCAGTGCAGCCATAAATAAATGAATCAATGAATGAATAGAGGAGATCCTTATGTTCTGATATTGAAATACTTTAAATTCTTACTATAGGCATTTCTTGTATTAAATTAGAGTTTGAAGATAAATGAGTTTAGTAGGAACCCAATATATGAGTGATTTTATTTACTAGCCATTTGTTTCAACAAACATGGGTAAAAAACTTACAAGATCAGCATCTTTCCTTGGAAAATCTCCAAAATTCTTATATGGAACAAGAATTTTTTCATATATTAAAAACCACATAAAAGGATATATTTGACTACATAAGAATTAACCTTCTAAACTTTAAATGCTGTATATATATATATTTTTAATTTTATTTATTTATTTTTGGCTGCATTGGGTCTTCGTTGCTGCACGTGGGCTTTCTCTAGTTGCGGCGAGCGGGGGCTACTCTTTGTTGCGGTGCGCAGGCTTCTCACTGTGGTGGCTTCTCCTGTTGTGGAGCACGGGCTCTAGGCTTGCAGGCTCAGTAATTGTGGCTCGTGGGCTCTAGAGCACAGGCTCAGTAGTTGTGGCACATGGGCTTTGTTGCTCCGCGGTATGTGGGATCTTCCCAGACCAGGACTCGAACCAGTGTTCCCTGCGTTGGCAGATGGATTCTTTTTTTGTTTTGTTTTGTTTGTTTGTTTATTTACTTATTTATTTATTTATTTATGGCTGCATTGGGTCTTCAGTGCTGCGTGCAGGCTTTCTCTAGTTGTGATAAGTGTAGGCTACTCTTCGTTGCGGTGCACAGGCTTCTCATTTCTCATTGCAGTGGCTTCTCTTGCTGCTGAGCACGGACTGTAGGCGCGTGGGCTTCAGTAGTTGCAGGACATGGGCTCAGTAGTTGTGGCTCGCGGGCTCTAGAGCACAGGCTCAGTAGTTGTGGTGTATGGGCTTTGTTGCTCTGCAGCATGTGGGATCTTCCCGGACCAGGGCTCAAACCCGTGTCCCCTGCATTGGCAGATGGATTCTTAACCACTGCACCACCAGAGAAGCCCCAAATGCTGTATACTTTAAATGTAAATAAACTCAGGGAAAAAATTGCAGTGATTTATAAACAAAGGGCTTGAATTCTTTCTATATAAAGAGCACTAAACTATGTGAAACCTATTGAAGATAGGTCAGGTGTGTGAATTGCCAGTTCACAAAAACCAGAAATGGCCAGTAAATGTGATAAAAATTTTCAGCCTTACTAGTATTTTGCCAAGGATATTGAAAGTTGATAATACTCATTGTCAGTGAAAATTCTGAGACCTCACACCACTGGTCAAAGTATAAACTGCTTCACTTTAGCTGTGAATACCATTCTTCACAAAGGTATGTACCCTTTACGCCAGCAATTTTAAGCTCACAGATTCATCTCAGGAAGTAATCAAAGGTATATGTTCATAATATTACTACAGCAGCAAATCTTCAAAACGAGTTAAAAGTTCAGTGATTTGAGATTGGTAATGAGATTTATGTTACATTCATTTAATGAACTCCTTTGGAGTTAGTAGTAGAAAAAAATAACATGAAAAAACATAAGTTAAAGCATCTTAACAAAAACTAACTGTATGCATTGTAAGATTCCAGTAGTATTTTTAAAAAGTCAAGCCAAATGTCTTTAACTTCCTTTTCAGTATTTAGCAAACTCCACTTAGATATTTTTTTATTTCTAGCCTCTAAACTTCACTTGATACCATGGAAATCAGTGCAAGTGTAGTTAACAGCATATTTTTCAAGATTCATTTTGTTTTGAACCGTATAAACTTTTACATCTTTAAAATTTTCAGATCCACATAAAAGCTCTAGTTCTCCTGTTTTTCTTTCCAGTCACTTGAAATTTGCCTTGATTTATTTTTAACCTCATTCTAACCCATCTTAATAAATGGCATCATACAACTTATTAAGCTAGAAACCTGGGCACTATCCTTCTTATCCCTCTTTTTACCCTTCACGTATAAGCTATGAGTAGATTTTTGTGTTGGTTCCACCTTCAAAATACATTTTAAACTCATTCACTTTTTTTCATGTCATTTCCCACCATTCTAGTCCTAGCTGCCATCATTCTTACTGAGGCTGCTACAATAGTTTTCTTACTGGTTTCCTTAGTTCCCTAAAGTTTGTTTCAGAATGCAGTTTGACATTTAAAGTGCCTTAAAAATGTTATATGCTTTAAATCAGTAATTCCACTTCTGTAAATCTTTCTTAAGGAAATGATTTCAAATATATTAAAGCTTTATATACCAGGTTGCTTATTAGTTTTGCTTATGATAGTGAAAAATGGAACACAGCCTAATTGTGCAGCAGTAGAGGAATAGCTGCATGAATCACAGTAAGTCCAACATGGTGAACCATTGTATACCAGCTCCAACTTGCTTATGAAGATTTTGTAAAAACTTGGAGAAACCAGTGAAACAATCAGGATACATAAATATACATTTAGTAACTCTGTGTTTAGAAAAAGACCATGAGAAAATACTAATATACCAATAGCTACTCTTTAGTGTGGTTGCACTATAGGTAATTCCATTTACTTCCAAATTCAATACCATGACCATGCTTTACTCTATGATGGAAATAAAGTTATTTTCAAAGAACAATTTGGGAGATTCTTAATGATGAAAAAGCAGCGACTTTGGAATTGAGCAGACATGGGTTTATATTTTAGCCCTGACACTGACTGGTCATTTGACCTTGAGTGAGTTGTTCTTTGAACTTACCTAATCTGTAAAAAGGAGTTACCATACCTGCCCTACAAGGTGTTAGATTAAATGAGAAAACATACAAAATACCTACAACAGGGCTTGTTGTATAATGGTTAACCCAAAATGGTAATAGCTGTTACTCTTTAAGAAGGATTTGGAGAAAGAATTATGGTCATATTTCTTAATTTCCCTTTTAACTTATTTTTTTGTTTACTCATCAAGATGTCTCAGTGATTTCCCTATTCCTTTATGCTTTTTAAAAAGCTTGTTAAAACCTGGATTATATTTTGGCCAAAGTACAGGCAGCAAAAAGAAACAGTGGGCCTCCTGGAGTCAGACTTTCTAGGTTTGACTCTCACCTGACTGCTAATGTGGACTTGAGCAAGTCATTGTTTCTGCGTTCATAAAATGAGATAACCATAATGCTGATCACTAAAGGATTAAGTATTTGCCAGTCCAATACCTGGGAGAGAGTAAGTGATTAATAAATGTTATCTGATTTTTTAAATTGCATCTGACATGACCTACTCTAAACTGTGGGACTTGTTCGCTTGTTATCTCTCTACTCCACCACCAATGGTACTGGTTGTAGCTGGATCCTTTTTGCTCACCCATATTATTTTACAAGTCAGACAAACTTTAGTATTTTAATTCTGCTTTATTTTGACATATAACTAATCTATAACTAAACCTGATGATTGTGTTGCATTGTTACCAGGAATATCGGACTCCAAAAGAAGCCTATCTTGAGATTTACAGAGTTTATAAACTGCTGAAAATCCCTGTAATGTTCAAAAACTGTGTAGTGCCACCTTGTACAGTTGGCATTATATCCAGATAAAGAATTTTTAAATGGATTTTGTAAGTTAAATTTTAAAATTCTTTCTCAAAAGAGCAACCTAACTAAAGCTTTTTTTAAAATGTAGTGAAAGATGGTTTACAAATAAATCGGGGCCTCTTGTTTTCCTTTGTAATCTTCATTGTGTCCTCTAAAGAAAATACATTTTGGGGTTGTTTTTTTTTTAATTGTTCACATATCTTCCCTTAGGAGAACTTAGGAATTGTAAGTGCTGCATCTTTGAAAAGGAAAGAAACTTCCTAATTGCATCCTGAGGAGAGACTTGTGAAATATCTAGTACAGAATCCTTATCCCTCTTTTTTTCTTAGTTTAAAACTTTAACTAGTTTTTTTATAAAATTATTATTATTATAAAGAGTATATTTCCTGCTTTAAAAAACAAATCTGCATTTTGTGAAAAGACTTTTTTTTTTTTTTTTTTTTTTTGCCATGCTGCGTGTCTTACAGGATCTTAGTTCCCTGACCAGGGATCGAACCTGGGCCATAGCAGTGAAAGCACCGAGTCCAAACTACTGGACTGTCAGGGAATTCCCTGAAAATGCTTTAAATCAAAATTTCCTAATTGTCCATAAACTATGGTTATCCCCTCATCCAGAGCGGCTTCCCTTATTCAAAGAACAAACAGAAAAAAATGTGTATTTCTGAGTTTTGGTTTAATTGTATAATATGGCAGTGATTAGATAATAAATTTGTCTTTTTTTAAATGGCAGTAAGCTATGCCAACTTGATTTTTTAATTGCTGTGGTCTGAAACTCTGGAATCATCCTTGTTAACACCTTTCCTCATAAACAGTCTGTCAAGAGATTCTGTCAGTTGTCTCACCGCTGCTTACCTCTTACCACCAACCACTATGGTATGAGCTACCATGTTAACTCCCACCTGGATTATTGCAGTAACCTCCTGTCTTCGCTTGTGCTCACCTCCCTATGATCTCTCAACACAGGATGATCTTGTTAAAGCTTAACTCAGATAATATTACTCTTCTGCTTAGAATCCTTCAGTGGCTCCCCATTTCTCTTAGAGTAAAAACCAGAGTTACTTCAGTAACTTCATCACTTACCATGCTCCCCCTTGCTTACTGTATCCCAGCCGCATGGACCTAGCTGTTCCTCAGATGTTCCAAGTATACTCCTACTACAGGACTTTGCACTTGAACCTTCTACTCCCTGGAACTCTTTCCTCATAGTGGCTCAGTTCCTTCAGATGAATTTAGAGACCCTCCTAGCCACCCCTCCTTCCCTTTGCTTCCCTCTCCCTCTTCTTCCCCTCACATATACACACACAAACCCACATTTGCTGTTCCCCTTCTCTGCTGTATTTTCCCCATACCCCATCAGACAAGAAACTTATTTTACTTGTTAATATCTATTACTCCCCCTACTTGAATATAAGCTTCATCAGGGCAGGGATATTTTTCACTTTTGTTCTCTGCTGTATTATCAGCACCTAGAGTACTGCCTGGCACATCATAGGTGCTCAAGAAATACTTGGTGAATTAAAAATAAAGGATAAAGAAAATCATTTTAGTAACAAAATTTAATGGTTAAATAAGACTTGTGAGATACCTTGTATTTATATTTAAGAACCCCTAGGTAGTGTATCTTCAGTGATTTAGAATTTTGGCCTTGCTCATTTAAAAAAAAAAAGAGTTAATAGTAAAATAGGTTTACATTAAATTATCTTAATTCATTATTTGCATAATTTTTAAATTCATTTAATAAAACAGTTTAAATAATGTCCATTTTCTTGGTTATAAAAAACTGAAATCTAAATTATCCAGAGTGGTAAATTATCCTCTTTTTCTTGTCTGCTAACTCCTGTTCAGACTCGATTGTATTTGTTTGTTTGATATTGTCCTCTTGAATAGTACTATCTGGAGGAATCCTTTGCTGCCAGACTCCGGGTGTTTTTTTGAGAATGTGTGTTGTAGTTTCTCATGCCACACATTCCTGAGTATGATCACTCTGGGACTGATTTTTATGTTTTTTCTTAGCTATTTCCTAGGCCAAAATAATGGTATAGTTTGAAGCCCAAACTCTGGCTCCATCAATGAGTTGTTTCTTTGGACTTACATAGGTCCATCATTCCTGCTGTCTCCTTTTCTCCTTTGTGTACATTTTTTTTGTTTTTTTTTTTTTGCGGTAAGCTGGCCTCTCACTGTTGTGGCCTCTCCGTTGCAGAGCACAGGCTCCAGATGCGCAGGCTCAGCGGCCATGGCTCACGGACCCAGCCGCTCTGTGGCATGTGGGATCTTCCCGGACCGGGGCACGAACCCGTGTCCCCTGCATCGGCAGGCGGACTCTCAACCACTGTGCCACCAGGGAAGCCCTGTGTACATTTTTAAAATAATTCATCAAAGAACATTCATTTCTAATTAGCTGTGTCTCATTCCATCAGCATTTCTCTTTTAGGACAGAACTGTACTAAATTATATACTGGTATTAGCTGCTATATTATGATCAGAAGTTCCCATGTGCCATGACTATATAATTTGACGTAACATTCTTGGCTACTCTTAGAGTTAGTTCAAACTCAGCTATATTCATTACTTAGAATAAAGTGAAAAGTTTAAACCAGAAGTTAAGATAAACAAATCTGTAGTTTGTTTTCTTGTTTTGAATGTTGACCAATATTTTTTATTGATCTAGTCCTTTTTCCTTGTTTTTTTTTTTTTTTTTTTTTTAGGTTTTGTTCCAACTCTGGGTGGCACAGAGTTCAGAGTTCTTCAGGCGGTTAGCCCTGTTACTTTCTACGGCTAATTCACCTCCTGGGCCCTTACTTACTCCAGCACTTTTGCCTCATCATATTCTATCTGATGTGACTCAAGGTCTACCTCATGCTCATTCTGCCTGTTTGGAAGAGCTTAAGCGCAGCTATGAGTTCTATCGGTACTTTGAAACTCAGCACCAGTCAGTACCCCAGCGTTTATCCAAAACTCAGCAGAAGTCAAGAGAACTGAATAATGTTCACACAGCAGTACGCAGCTTGCAGCTCCATCTGAAAGCATTACTGAATGAGTAAGTTTAGAAGCCATGTAAGGAAATGTCCCCATGATTAGCAAGCTTCGGTCTTGTGCCATTGTGGTCGTTGGCTTGTGTCCTAGCTAAAAAACAGCAGCAAAATTGAGACATTGCAGTCTAAACGATGGTTTAAAGGTACAAATGTAGCAGACAAACAGTGGTTTGTAAGTACTGTAATTTGGGGGAGCCATTTATATAGTTTTTACTTTACCTGATGTCAACAGAAAACCTAGAAAGATAGGACAAAAACAGAGAAGTATTATTACATACAGTTGATGAGAAAAATGTTGCTGTTTTTCTGAATAAATCAGAGCAGGTTTGGACATTTTTCTATAGCATAGAACAAGTTTTTTGGCCCCAGTTGAATAATAAAAATGTAGAATCCATAGTTTGATACTCCGCCTTAGTGAAATGTAGGGTCCAGTCATTTCAGTGAAATTTTTCTGTAACAGATACTCATAGTATAGGACTGGATCAAATGAATGATTGGGTTCATGTTGTAATCAGGGGAAGGTCACAGGAATTTAATGAGTTGAGAAGATTGTAGTTGATGTACTTGACCCTGGATACCAGGCAAGAAGTAGAAGGGGGAGGGCAGCAATTGATTTTGTAAGATAAGAAAATGGGCCAAAAGGACTTGAAGTCTCAGTAAAATCAAAAAGCTAATTTACTGGAGTGAAGAAGGAGGTGATGCACAAGGATAGGAAATTAAGTTCAGAAAGACATTTTAAGAAGAGAAGTTTTTACCCATCAGTTCAAGGTCTGAGATAGGTATTTAAGTTTGATGTAAAGATTACAGCATAGGGTAAAACTAAGAAACTGTGAGGCAGGGATGTTCCAGTGGTCTGTTGCTGCCGTTCTAAGAAAACCCTGTCTCCCACAGGAAATAATGGGAGATAAGGCAATCTCCACTTGAGTGGGTGGCAAAAGTTGGATCATCATGAGAGATTTCAGTGGAAAGGCTGTGTTAGGCAAAGCCAGGGTCTATAAAGAATTAATGTTTGGCAATAGAATCAGAAATATACAGGGCGTAATGGAATGCATTAGCGTGAGGGAAGGTGGCTCGAGAAGGAGGAGTGCTACACTGGATGGACATGAAAATGATAAAGAAGGGCTTTTTACCTTGGTCAGGGATTATGAATGATGCATGGGAAGTATGTTTCCTATTTAAAAATGAAATATTCTATGTATGCTACTACATGTCACCTTTCAAAATACTTTCACTAGAGAGCAAACCAGTCACAAACCATCATATCTGATTTGCCCTTTAGCACTGCCACACACAACTTTTAAAAGTGTTATCTAAAAAATTTTGTGTTTCATCCCTCCCTCTCGCTTGTCCCCTTTGCTATTCCCACTCTCGCTTGCCTACCCTAGGACACTAACCCTTTAACTGTTCTCCTGGCCTCTAGAGTGCAAGATTAATGTTTCTGAGGCATATATATGCTTTCTTACTTATCTGAAAATTTTCACTGATTTTGGACTATAACTGCTTAGACTAAAGTCTGTATAAAACAGTCTACAGAAAGGGTTTGTCATAACCTGACTACAGGCTGCTTTCTGTCTTTATTTCTCACTTCTTTCCTTCAGTCCAGCCAAACTGTATAAATGCCTTTCCCCATGTACCATCTAGAATGACTTTTCCTCGTCTTCTGTACATGCTCCGATTTTATCCATGCTTCAGTGCTGCCTCAGAAGTACCTCTTCCTTAGCTGTTCCCTGTCTATACCCATAACTGGTGGTAACTTCCCCCTCTTCTGAATTCTTATAAGCCTGTCTTTATCTCTCAGTCATTTTGTGCCTGGATTTAGCCCAGCTTCACAGCTTACCAGCTCTATGACCTGGGCAAGTTTCTTCAACCCTCTAGACCTAATTTGGAATGGAAATAAAATGTTAATTTTAATTTTTTATGATATTATATTGTATATGTATAATTTCCCTGATTTGGTTTAAGTTTCTTATAAGTAGAAAATGGGTTTAATTTATCCTTTCAGTTTGTAAAATGCCTGGTATGTATGCAAGAAATACTTGTTGAATAAATGTATGAATACTCTTTATAAGCTTTTTTAAAAATTGTGGTAAAATGCACATAACATAAAATTTACCATTTAACCATTTTTAAGCATACAGTTAAGTGGCATTAAATACATATATATTGTTGTGCAACCATCACCACCTTCCATGTCCAGAGCTTTTTTCATCTTATAAACTTATTTCTTAAATCAACCTTGCGAATTATACATTTCAGTTCATAGTTTAGAAATCTGTTGCTGTTTTTCTTTATTACTCAGGGTAATAATTTTTGAAGATGAACTTGAAAAGCTTGTTTGTACTAAAGAAACACAAGAACTAGTGTCAGAAGCTTATCAAATCCTAGAAGAGAAATTAAAGTTGATTCAGCCCCATGTTCAAGCGAGCAACAATTGCTGGGAAGAGGCCATTTCTCAAGTGGACAAGTTGCTACGCAGAAACACAGATAAAAAAGGTACCTATGAGAGAGTTCTTTTGCGTACCCTTATCAGATATGCTTATTCTTCTCTGGTAAGATTTTATTAGGTGTTCTTCTTATCTATGTGATGAAACTGACTTGACAAAATTACTTAGTTTACTAAAAAAAAGTTAATTTATATGTACAAATTGACACTGAATATAAAGTCTTGGCTCTTATTTTTGTAAATAAAAAATGAATATGCTTTGAAAGTTCCCTGAATCATATACCTCCTTTTTAAAAAAATTAATTAAACAAATAGATTTTAATAGTATTATTCCATTATTAGGACTTCCAGAAACTCTTTTCCACTTAGGGTAATAATGAGTTTGGTAATCAGGGGCCAGAAATTCAGTTTACTTTTAAGATAAAATACGTCAGTCATTTAAAAATAGTATACAAGGGCTTCCCTGGTGGCGCAGTGGTTGAGAGTCCACCTACCGATGCAGGGGACACGGGTTTGTGACCCGGTCCGGGAAGATCCCACATGCCGCAGAGCGGCTAGGCCTGTGAGCCATGGCCGCTGAGCCTGCGCGTCTGGAGCTTGTGCTCCGCAGCGGGAGAGGCCACAACAGTGAGAGGCCCGCGTACTGCAAAAAAAAAAAAAAAAATTAGTATACAAATGCTATGTTAGCTGGTACTGCATATTTGTTATTAAAAAGAGTCATGTACCACAGTGTTCATTGCAGCACTAGTTAAAATAGCCAGGACATGGAAACAACCTAAGTGTCCATCGACAGATGAATGGATAAAGAAGATGTGGCACATATATACAATGGAATATTCCTCAGCCATAAAAAGAAACGAAATTGAGTTATTTGTAGGGAGGTGGATGGACCTAGAGTCTGTCATACAGAGTGAAGAAGTCAGAAAGAGAAAAACAAATACCGTATGCTAACACATGTATGTGGAATCTAAAAAAAAAAAAAGGTTCTGATGAACCTAGGGGCAAGACAGGAATAAAGACACAGACATAGAGAATGGACTTGAGGACCGGGGAGGGGGCAGGGTAAGCTGAGACGAGGTGAGAGAGTAACATTGACATATATACACTACCAAATGCAAAAGAGATAGCTAGTGGGAAGCAGCTGCATAGCACAGGGAGATCAGCTTGGTGCTTTGGGACCACCTACAGGGGTGGGATAAGGAGGGTTGGAGGGAGATGCAAGAGGGAGGGGATGTGGGGATATACGTATGCATGTAGGTGATTCACTTTGTTATACAGCAGAAACTAACACTTTACCACTGTAAAGCAATTATACTCCAATAAAGATGTTACAAAAAAAGAAAATGTATTAAAATGTGCCATTATTTAATAGGAACATCGGAGTGCCTTGTACTGCTAGGTAAAAAGGCAGTCTTGAAACTTTCGGCAAAACTGCTTTCCTTTGGACCCAGATTTTATACTTGTTTTTACTAATTTCACTAATTCCATTGTAAATGGTTGACATATTAATCTTTAAACTTATGCTACAAGTCAATACCATGTTTATCCCTTGGAACCTTATTATGAGGTTAATCAGATTTATGTATAAAAATTGTATTGCTGCCAAAGGTGAGTAATGCTTTATCATCCTGTTAGTCATTGTTTTGTTTACAGCTAGATCTGTAATACTTTAATGTCTTAAACAAACTAAGTCCTTAGATAGTAAAAGTGTTAACTTTTTTCAAAGGAAATGTTAACAAGCTAATTACCGATATACTACCAATAGATTTCCTTTATATCTCAAATGTAAATGGTGAATAATTCTTTCTCCAAAGGATAAATTTGCCAAGAATTTTTAGTATGTGCAAATATTTATACATATTAAACTTTTTGATATGACTCTAGAGCTTTTAAGTGTATTTTCCATAAATAGAAACACTCAGAAGACCACTGACCATCTCATTCACCCGTCCCTTGGCATACTCTGAGATGTTGAATCTTAGTCACTCAAACATGATTGTTAAAATTGTCTCCAAATCATTGGGCAGATGATAAGCCATTTCATGATGGCCTCTGTGTATGTGGCTTTTGCTCATAGGTGATAATGACATGAAATAAGATACAAGTATTCACAAACTTTTCTCACTAAAATGCCCATAGTAGCCTTGGCTACACAACTTTAAATAAAACTGTTCGTTTGAATTTTTTTAAGAAGCAGGTGCTTTTGGTTTGCCATATCTTTTTTTTTTTTAGTTATTTCAAAATTATAGGAATATCACGAGAATAATAATTCTAAGTACCGTTCATCCAGATTCCCCAGTTGTTGACATTCTACCACATTTGCTTTATCTCTCTGTGTATCTGTCTTTAAATTCTTTTGGTGGTATTATTCTGAACCATTTGAGAGTAAGATACGGACATGAAACCCCATTACCCCTAAATAGTTCTGTTCACATTTTTGAAAAACAGACATTCTTTTACATACCCGTAGTATGCCATCAAAATCAGGAAATAGCCCAAGGCTCCTTCAGCTGATGAATAGGTAAGCCATTATATCCACGCATACGGTGGAATACTACTCAGAAATAAAAAAGAAGTGAACTACTGATACATTAATAAGATGGAAGATGCACTATGCTAATCAGAAGAGGACAGACTCAAATCACTACATACTGTATGATTCCATTTATATGACATTCTGAAAATGATAAAATTTAATAGGAACAGGAAACATATCAATGGTTACTAGGAGTTGGATATGGAGGGAGGAGTAGGGTATAAAGAGGCAGCATAAGTAAATGTTTTGACATAATAGAACTATTCTGTATCATGATTGTGGTGGTAGAGGTGATTACATGACTCTAATTTGTCTAAACTCATAAAATTGTATATACAAAAAAGAGTGAATTTTATGAGTGAATAGAATAAATTAGCTTAAAATGTTTTCACCCACTAGTTTTAGCATCCATTGATAGTTCTTGCTTGAATTGGGTATTACTGTGATGGTTGCCACATGGTAATTTTCTACTTCCATTTTCCATTTACACTTACTAGTTGACACTCTATTTTAAGGTTAAGCATCGCCCCCCCTTTCCACTTATTTACTTATTTATATCAGCGTGGATATATGGATTCTTATTTTATTCAATAGATCATAGTTTGTTACTTTTATGTTATATTGTTGCCCAGGTTGTCCAAAGTTTGACCAGAGGGAGCCCATTCAAGGTGATTCGTGTCACCATCATTCTTTGAGCACTTCTTTACTTTGTCTCATACTTTCCCTGCCTCCAGCCATAACGTCAGCCTTGTCTCCAAGAAGCCCTCATTCCTTTTAATGGAAAATGACATTTAGAAACCAAGATCTAGGTGCTGGGTATGCTCAGAGCCATTGGGATGTTACTTCTTTTACCACTTCTCAGTGTACAGAGCTGTGAAATGTATCTCTGTATATACATGTATACACTCCATCTCTATTTCTGTATCTGTCTATCCATATATGTTGTAAGCCATGAGTTCATACCAATACCTCCAATTCAATTCTAATACCACATAGTTTATTCTGGCCTTCCCCCCTCTATATTTGTTCCTCCCTTTTGTGATTATGAGAAGCTTGGCTGTCATTAGTTTCAATATATTTACTTATTTACTCAATCCTTTGTATGTCACCAATCGCCTGCTGCTGTGGGCTAAGTCACATTTCTGCTGATTCACACCTACTGAAGGTTCTTCCCACCCCAGCCTAGCTTGCTTTGACCACACCAGCCCATGCCAGCTGAGAGTCCCCCCAGCTCTGTTCCCAACCATGTATCTATCATTACTCTTGAAAGGTAAAAACCTAGAGGCTTAACCCCTGCTTCTTGAAAGTAGAGAGATAATGATAAAAGATAGAGAGCTGGACATGAGGCCAAGTAACCCCGAGATTAGATGCCAAACACCAATTTTAAATAATTAAAGTTAAGCTCACCTGGGTGATCTTTTCAATCTATTTACTTGTGAAACTCATTTCCAATCCTAACTGCTCCTGAGAATAAAAATAGTTTAAGCGAAGTACAAGATCAAAGTTTGTCTTTTGTAGGGAACAGTGGGTCTGTCTTGAGCCTGTTTCTGTGCAATGAACAAAGTTGATTGTTCAGCAAGTATTTAGAGTACCTACTGTGTGACAGATACTATGGTAAGGTGAAAAAGGGAGAGAAAAAACAGGTTTTTCTTCTCCAAGAGTTTAACTTAAATTGTAAGTCTATAGATATTACTTTTGTTAACTTTAATAGATGTTCACTCATTTCTGTATTTTTTTTAAGGCAAACCTGAAATGGCATGTGAAAACCCACACTGTACTGTGGTACCTTTGATGCAGCCTCCTCTACACATTGCAGACAAGGATCCAATCCCTGAGGAGCAGGTAAGGGTGAAAATTGCTTTTTTTTCCCCTAAAGAGTTTCACGTACATAACTTACCTACCTTTCTCTGTAAGTGACATGGATAAGTTCACGTAAGTTGTTGAATTTATATTTGTAATGAACTTCAGAATCACAATACAGTGTATTGAATTTATATCATATCATTAGTTCTTAGTGCCTTGAATTTGGATCCATTGAATCTACCCACACATTTTCCTGTTTATATCTAATTGTCCATTTTTTAAATACTCAAAAGTGATGAAATGCATTAAAAGTTAGTGCATTAGCAAAGGTACCTTCTGGGATGCTGGAAATGTTTTTATCTTGATCAGAGTGGTGGTTTACCAGTACCTGTGCCTATGTAAAAATCCTATACATTTAAGATTTGTGCATTTGGCTGCATGTATGTATGTTATACCCTTTATAAAATACTTTTTTAAATGATTGTGTTAGTTGTTGACAACAGATTGCTCATTCTGAAGAAGGCTTCTTTTCCTTAGGTCATACTGCCTATTCAGTATTCTTAATTGCAAAGGGAGACCAACCCTACTTAGTTTAACCTACAAGAAATTTGTTTAAAAACATTACATAGCTGACAGAATATTTCAGAGGTCCAGATAATCAGGCTTGAAGCAGGCTGGGGTAAACAGCCAAAATCACTCAAAAGAACTGTTCCAGTGGCAACATCACTACTAAGTCACTGGGTGCAGATGTTGCCACCTGCTCCATCAATGTTGAATAATGAAAACTATCTTCAGAACCTCTACCTCTGGAAACTTGATCTGCCACCATCCTTGCCGGAATGGATTCCTCAAAATGCCTATTTCTTTCTTTTTTTTTTTTTTTTTAACATCTTTATTGGAGTATAATTGCTTTACAATGATGTGTTATACCAAAGTGAATCAGCTATACATATATCCCCATATCTCCTCCATCCCTCTTGCATCTCCCTCCCTCCCTCCCTCCCTACCCCACCCCTCTAGGTGGTCACAAAGCACCGAGCTGATCTCCCTGTGCTATGCGGCTGCTTCCCACTAGCTATCTATTTTACATTTGGTAGTATGCCTATTTCTTTTATAACAAACTTCTGAATCAGATCTGATCCAGGTACACCCGATTAGAGGATCTCAACTCATTTTCCTTAACCATAACTGCAAGGGAAGCTGAGTAAGCAAGGATCCTACCCTCTCCCTTAGAGATAAGGAGAACCATAAGATGAGGTGTTCCCCAATCCTAGCAATAGTGTTCAAACTTGCTGGGAAGTCAGAAAGAACCACAAATGTCTACCAAAGAAGACTAACATACCTGACCACCTCCCCAAACCACCAGCCCTGCTAATTTTGATTGGTTTTGACAAAGCTAAAGCTGTAATCTTGACTAGATCTATAGAATGGTATCAGAGTAGAAAAATAACAATCGAAGTTGTTAAACTTCTCATCCACAACCCTCTTCGTATCAGGTAAGTTTTTTTAAGATTTCAATTTATCTATGTTTGCTTTGTTCGCCCAACTGTGCTTTAATGACCTGTGCCAGGAGTCATTTTTTTTAATCTTGGAGATCAATAGGTGCAAGTAAATGAATGCTACTAGAAAATTGTCCTCTCGAAGTACAGTGCTTTTTCTTTTATTCATTTTCAGGAGTTAGAAGCTTATGTAGATGATATTGATATGGACAGTGATTTCAGAAAGGATGACTTTTATTACTTGTCTCAAGAAGACAGAGAGAGACAGGAGCGTGAGCATGAAGAATCCAAGAGGGTACTCCAAGAACTAAAATCTGTGCTGGGATTTAAAGCATCAGAGGCAGAAAGGCAGAAGTGGAAGCAGCTTCTATTTAGTGATCATGGTAAGCACTGACTTCAGAGCAAAACGTTATTTCAATGTAAGGGATTCTTTTTTCTTGAACTATAAATCTTATTTTAGGTATAGACTTCTTATGGTTTTAATTTTAGGGATCCACCAGTAAGTATAGTATTTTTTCTTCTAGACACAAAATTAATTTGATCAATAAAAGAGTGGGTATATAATCAGATTGGGAATACGAAATTAGACTTTTTCATCGGTTATTTGATTTTTTTTACTAAATTTGTTTTGAAATGGGTAGTGAGTTGTGAATAAATTGATGTTTTCAAATTTAGTGAATTTGAGATTCTAAACTCTGTCCTATGTTTATTTTATAATTACTTTAATAAAACACAAAATTAATAACTATGTTCACTATTAAAACAAATGAGTTAAAACCTAGGGCCTTAACTATATCATTAGGTTACTTAATTGATCTGAGCACTTTAGTAGATGGGAAGCAGAGATGCTTCTGTGCACGCTGTCTCCATACTTGGATTCGGACAAAGTTGGATGACTGGTAATACCTAAGATTACCCTTAAACTTCTTTATGTTAACCACGCTTCTTTTCTTTAGTCGAACTTCGTGGGAGGCAGGAGAGGGAAAGAAGGGAAGCTTAGTACTTGACAATATCAAACTAGCTAATTCGTAATTCAGGAATTAATTCCTATGGATTTCTAAGAAGGTAGAGTGGGACTTCCCTTCCATTTTAGAGTATGTGGAGCCTCAGACTCAACTGCCTTCTCTTCCTTTTCTCTTTTTCATTAGAAGTATATAGATTACCTATACCCTGGAAGGTTCCTCCTCGTTCTCTTTTCTTCTCTTAGGAGCCCTACCATCCTCCCTTGTCCAGATGTACACTTCTTGATTTTTTTTTTTAATTTATTCATTTTTGGCTGTGTTGGATCTTCGTTGCCATGTGCAGGCTTTCTCTAGTCGCGGTGAGCAGGGGCTACTCTTCGTTGCGGTGCACGGACTTCTCATTGCAGTGGCTTCTGTTGTTGCAGAGCACGGGCTCTAGGTGCACGGACTTCAGTAGTTGGGGCTCACGGGCTGCAGAGCACAGGCTCAGTAGTTGTGGCACACAGGCTTAGCTGCACCGTGGCATGTGGGATATTCCCAGACCAGGGCTCGAACCCATGTCCCCTGCATTGGCAGGCAGATTCTTAGCCACTGCGCCACCAGGGAAACCCCCAGTTCTTGATTTTATCCTTCTTTCTTCCCATTGGCCCCCTTTGTGGCCCAGGTCCTCATAAGATTATGGTCATATATTGTGATAGCCTCTTAGTTGACTTGCATTTTCAATACCTTTTTCTTCTAAGCTATTCTTAGAAGATAGCTTCTAAGTTTTTAGGATAGCTTATATCTATCCTTGAAAGCTACTTAGATTTTTCTCAAACAGCACACTGATAATAGCTCTCTATCTTAAAAACCTATGGTGGTTCCCCCTTTCTAATTGTATTGAATCTAAACTCCTTTTCCTGGTTTCGAGCCTCTCCATCATGAGTTCATCATCCAGTTATATTCCCCACTATTTCTAGTATAGATATCTTCCTCTACTTATATCTATCTAATTAGATGATGGTTGCTGTTTTTATTAATGAAAAACATATATGGTGATCCCTTTACCAGGAATGCTGTCCTCTCCACCAGTCTCTCCTCCATGAGTCCCCCTCTTACTGCTCCAGTCCTACCACCTCTCCCACCACTACGGACCCTCACACCTGGGGGCACTCTAGTGAAATGAAAGGACATCTTGAGCAGCAAAGCATGTAGTAGATGAAGAACTTCCCAGAAGCAGCGGTAAAAACAGAGTTCCTGAAACTTGCTTGTCCATATATTTATGGCCTACATAAATCAGAGATTAAGAGTATTATATTTTAGACACTGTTGTTTCCTATGCGTTCAATTTTTTTTTGTTTCTGTAATTAAATTGGTCTTAAATAGGGGCTTTATTATCCCCCACAGTATTCATTTAGTAAATTACTCACTCAACAAGTAGATATTAAGATACTGTTTACTGCTGTATCCCTAGCACATAGATCGAGAGACAAAAATCCCCATACTCCTGAAGGTTTATATTCTAACACAGTTAACACACTAGTCAGTTGATGCATTATACAGATTACCTGCCCCCATTTAATTAACAATAATCAGGAATATCAATCAACTTCTAATATATGTTGCATTCTTTAAGAATTAGCAGATTTATAGACTAACACTGTACATGAAATCTGAAAATAACATTGTATGTGAACTTATATCCTTTTTTATTGTTTAGTATTTTCTTCATGTGGCTTTAAAATTATCTTCTTGACAGTATGGGTAAAGATATAATGATGAGAGAAATGTATCTCTTTTTCAGGTATGTGTTTTCCATAGTTTACATTTGAAAAGGCAATAATGCTAATTTAGTTTGTGAAAATAAATAAAAAGCTGAAACCTTAAAATGCTTTGCCCATGAAAAATTTCAGTACATCTTCCAGAGTTGTTTTCGTCTCTGCCTACAGGGGTAAAGTCCGAATGGAATTAGAGAGGGAAATTCTACACTGGAACCTGCTGTGGCCATTTTTTTCTGTTGTTGCTGCTTCTCTAGTGGAGTTACTGCAGCTTAGGGACCTGTTTCTTGGAAATGGACATGTTTTACAAAATTATTTTTTAAATAAACGCCAGATCTTCAAGACGTGCTTTTTCTTTCTTCCGTCATGCTTCATAACATATTGTATTGTACTAACCCCTCATAATGGGAGGAGAGACTGCCTAGCAAGCAACCCACTGCCTACTAACATCAAGAGGGGCTAAATAAAACTTCATTTCCCTTGAAAGGACAACTTCTGCCGTATGGATATAATATTTATGTATTACGCTGTACAGTAGTTGATCTGGAATGCCGGTTTTATTTAATTTTATATTTTTCTGTGGCATTACAAAATGTATACAAGTTTTGCCTTTATTTTCATCAGGGTCTTGTTAGGTGGTTGGCAAGTGAGTTGAATTGTATGTTGCATTTTTTTTCCCATGCTGTTTTAACTTGTAAATATATATGTGTTGATGATAGGATGATTACCTGGATTACTCTTAGGTGTTTGATCTGACATACTACTAGTGAAAACCATGCTGCTTATTCTTTAGTACAGTGGTTCTCAAACTTTAGTGTGCATCAGAATCCAGTGGAGGGCTTGTAAAACATAGCCAGTCCTCACTCAGTTTCCAGTTCAGTAGGTGTGGGATGGAGCCGAAGAATTTAATTTCTACCAAATTCCTAGGTGATGCTGACTGATGCTATTGGTTCAAGGGCCACACCTTGAGAACCACTGCTTTAATATTTTGAATAAGAGATATGTGAGGTGTTGTAAAATATTCATCAAAACTCCATCTCATTTCATATCTTAGGCATTTTATCTCATAAAGTTCTCTGGTTTTATAAATATACATTGATTTACTGGCAAGTTTTATTTAGCTTTTATTTATTTATTGTTCTTTATAAGAAAAAACTACTGGGAGTTTAAATTAAAGTTTAAATCATTGCTGGGTTTTTAGTTATTTTCTTTCTTTCTTCCTTTCTTTCTTTTCTTTCTTTCTTTCTTTCTTTCTTTGTTTTTTTCCTTTGAAGCTGTGTTGAAATCCTTGTGTCCTGTAGACCCAGTGGAACCCATAAGTAATTCAGAACCATCAGTGGATTCAGATATGGGGAAAGTTTGTAAAAATGATACTGAAGAGGAAAATAATAAACCCTCTACAACCGACAATGAAATAAGTAATAGGACTGAGTATTTATGTGAATACCCTCTAGATGGTAAAAATAAAGACAATTCTGCAAATGAAGTCTTCCTCCAAGGAGCTGAAGAAAGAATGTATTACCAATGTGAGAGCGAAGATGAGTCCCAGCAGGCTGATGCAGGTGGCCTGGCCCCTGCCCACCCAACCCACGGGGCCTCATTGCAGCCCTCCATCAAGCAGAGGCTGGCACAGCTACAGCTGTCACCGGATTTTACCTTCACTGCTGGCCTCGCTGCAGAAGTGGCTGCTAGATCTCTCTCCTTTACTACCATGCAGGAACAGACTTTTGGTGATGAGGAAGAAGAACAAATAATGCAAGAAAATGAAAATGAGGTAGAAGAAAAGTAAGAACCAAGATTTCCATTAAGGATTTTAAATTGTTCTTTTTTGTGAAAGTGTTTTAACTTCAAGACTAGATATTCCACTGGAAAGGGAAAATGAGTGTAAGTTTACTATATTTAAAGCTAAGATGTGAATTTACAGGAAGGACCCTGGTTTGAACAGCTAATCTGAAAATAGTAGTTTACCTGTAAATGGCAGATCTTTTAGGAAAATAAGAGAAAGGTAAGGGCTCTTTTGAATAAACTGCTATTTTATTTTCAGCACAACTGATTGATCTTGGAAATTCTTTAAGTATCTTTAATAACAAATGAATTTATCATTTCTTGCCAGAATTTACTACCATAAAATGACTGGGGTAATTCTGTTGCAAGAATATTAACATTTAGTATGGCTCCTTTTTACTGTATTCTTGCAGTTAATGACTGCAGCTATCATGTCAGTAACAAGTTGTTTGTATTTTATTTTTGTTTATACCAGTCTTAAAACAAAGATACACGTTCTGAATAAAAAAAAAATTGAATTCATGCAATTGATGTGTACTGGGGTTTGGAACTAAAATGTAGTTTCAGAATTACTTGGCTTATAACGTGTCTTATGTTTCCTTGTTCGTATGTGTATTCAGTGGTTAATTTTAAGATTTCTAAATGATCTTTTAAAAAAACACATTGTTCCTTTTTAAGAATTACCCTTTCAGTTTTGTGTGTTTATCTTTTTCTGTTCTTGTTGCAAAGAAAAGAGATGATATCAAAGTGGGATCCCTATAGTCTGAGGCCTCATCCTCAACTTTGCAAAAAACGTTCCTTTTATCAGTTTGCCTAGAGATAATGGGTGCCATTAACACAAGCAGGTCACCATGCTGCTGATTTCTAGCCTGAAGCTGTACACCTCTCCACCTTAATAAGATTCTGGAAACATCCTGTCGGCTTCCTGGAAAGCATCCTTGTCTCCTTAATACTTTATTTACAAACTACCTCTTAAAAGGGGTTGCTTTCCAAATCGTCCAATCTCATCTGTTTTGTGTTGTGATTACAGTTTCAAAGAGTGATATTTCCATGAGTATATTGTTTTTTAATACCTATAGCTCCTATGCAGTGACATAGTTTATAGACGTTATTTGAGGAAAATGTAGGAAAAACTCAATTCATGCTGCTGTCCTAGAAAGGAAGTTGTGAATCTAGTATGCATTTGGAGTTAAAAAACACTTTTGAATTCCTGTAACTTAGCACTTCAAGTGAGTAAATTTTCATATACCAAAGGGGATTTTTTTTCAATAATCTAAGGAAATTTATTTTTTATCCCAAGGAAAAACTTGGTTATGTTTTATATGAATAGTAGTGATCCTTTGTACTATAAGTGATTCTGCCTGTTGCGAAATATTCTAGGACTTAACCCATAATTAAGCTCTTAGGAGCAATATCTTAGGGTGGGCCTAGTTTACCACTTAGATAGTTAGCTAAATTTCAAGAAAAAATCTTGTGTTGTAACTGACTATTATATTCTTACATAACAATGCTTAAAGTTTATTTTCATTTTAAATTGCTTAGTTTGCCAGACTCCTTTTTTCCTTGAATTTAGAAGAATTATGGAAAAACTTGGTAATCTTTCTCTTAATCTGTAACCTTATATAAGAAGAATTAGAGTTTAATAATTTTTAATTCTTTTATTATATATGATTTTTATTATACCAGCTTGGGGAAAATATCTTCATAGTATTATATCAGTTTTATTTAATGCTTTCTAAGGTGATACTTTTTAATATTGAAAGACTAATTTTAATCAGAAATTCCTAACCTTCCAGTCTGATGTTTTATTCACTGGTTGTTACTTAGTTCCATGAAAATTCTACTTACTGAAACCATGAAATAAGGATCTTGGAATTTTAATTGAATGTTCTTTTTATGTAGTTTTCAAAATTTGTCATCTTTTAGAATATTTCCGAGATAAAATATTATCTTCCCTGTGAAAATTCCTAATTTTCTCTTACAATAGTCTAAAAGTCGTTGTTTTTCTGTTTTTTTCATGGGGCCACCTGCATTAGAATAAATTGTAGGTCTTATTTTTTTAATACAGATATGGGGCCATACTCCCAATTATTCTTAGTTGGTCATTTTGAAATGAGACCTAGCTGATGTTTATACTCGGTAAAATCTAAGAACTTCTGTCTAGGACTTTTATTCTTCTTGCCGTGAATACCTTAGGAAATAAATAAGTCCATGTAATATAACTAGATATTCTTGTTACTTTTCAAATAATATTTCACTTTTTCTTATCAGGCTTGTGACTGGTTTTAATAGCTGCCACCCTATGTCCAAAAGAAGCCCTCTGGGGAAAATATTTTGTGGGGAAAATTTGTAATTGTGCTTTCCAAATTTAACAGTGGTATTTTGACAGAATAATTCTTGTAAGGAGTAATATCCTAACAGCTTTTAATATGAACGTTTCCATTGTTTATTTTAAAACTAGTACTTAAGGTAAGAATATATGAAAAGAGGCATTTAGATACTTAAGGTAAGAATATATGAAAAGAGGCATTTAGATCACTCCTGAAGACAAGATTTTTGCCCTTTGCTTACTGTTAGGAAAGTCATGGCAGTAAATGATCTGGTGACAGTTATCATATCTTAAATCCCACCCCCCCGCCTTTTTTTCCCCCAGCTTTCAGTAAAAGTCTACATATCTGGCCTATCTAGGGCGAGATTCTTGCTGGTCTTTGATTTGCAGTCTGCTGCTTATTTTCACAAGTTGTCTGTTTTTATCTGACTTCATAAGTTAAGACCTCATTAAAATTAATTGTACTTAACAACTTGTGAATATATTTCATTAGGAACTGATGCATTGACTCAAGTTTGATTTCTGAAGTTGAAGACAAGCAAGTCAGGAGAAACACATTTAAGGCAAATTACTAAGGAAATTTAAGAATATGGGTTTAAGGGTTTAATACAGAAGGATAGATCTAGGTCTAAGTTCCAGAACCATCATTTAAAAGCTTTGAGTGCAGCTGATGTAATAATATCATGGGGAGTTTTTCCAGCAAAACCCAAATTCTCTGAATTGCTAAATGATGTTTGCAACTTCTGACTTCTCAGCAATAGTTAAAAAGGAAACAAAACTTTTGAGGCTGGAAAACAAGATCTGGTTATATTAGTAACTACTTAGTAAATATGTTAGTAAAATAGGTTAAAAAATTTTAAACTCAATTTTCTTGAAAAATAAATAGTAATATTCTGATTCACATAATAAAAACAGTAAAGCTTTTAATGTTAAAGTATAGAAAGAATCAAATTCTGATACGTTTCACAAAATTATAAGTCAACGGAGTGTTCATCAAAAGTAAACCCTAGAGGTCATTTCACTCTGGTGACTGACTTTTACTTACACATCATCAGTAATATAAAATATTTTGATAAATTATTAGAAATCATGTGGGAAGAAAAGTTCAATGGGTTTGGTTTAATCATAGTATATTGTTTCTGTATCCAAACAAAACAAGAACTAAATACCATAATGCTGTGGTTTAACTCATTATTTGAACTAAAGTGGATATGCCGTGAATGATAACCAGAGAAAACACAGAGGTTGATTTATTCTTCCAATTCTAGTTATAAGACATATCTATGCAAATCACACAAAATTACAAAATGAAGCTACAAATATTTTAGAAGAGAAAATATGGGGGGAAAATATCCTAAGTACAGTAACAATTCATTTTTGTCATCATTGACAGGTGACTAACTTGCATAAGTTAATTTTTCAGTTAACTGAAGCAAATCAGTTTAATCGTTAATTTTTTTTAAGCAGTTTTATAAGAAATATTCTAAAATATACTTTATACTTGTCCGTGTTTTCTTTGTCATCTTTAAGAACATTACTTCCTATCATGGGATGATAAACAGAAATTCACTTAGGGGCTACTGAGATATATAATGCCCCTTTACTACATGACCTTGTATTGCTATGCTTTTTGAGTTATGTCTGTTTTTCACGGTTTCTCTATCTTCCCTTTAATCAACTGTCACTTTTTGCTGCTGTTTTGTGTGCCTGCCTTCCGCACTAGGCCCTAATTTGCTGCTTCTAATCTGCTGTGGACTGAGAAACCAGATTGCCAAGCTTGCTAGAATTGTGTCTAAAATAAGAGTAAGTAGACTGAACAAAGCTTAAGGGGCTTTTCTGTCAGTAAAGTGCATGGACTTTGTGGTATCTGTTTGTCTGCTTAGCATACTTTTGTTTGCCTCTTAGTTCTTTACTAAGAATTTGCTAAAAATACCTGTTTGAATATGTGATTGCCATACATTTAAAGTATTAATTCAGTTTTTATATGGTGATGTTTCTAGGACTTTACATTAATGAATTCAGCTATAAAAGAAAATTTGACTATCATCTTTATATAAATCATTGTGTATATTTTAGGGAAACGTTAAATATTCTGTTCTTGTTAAATGTTCTAGTATAGTATGCAGAGTTAAAACTTAGAGCACTATAAATGGACTTCAACTGTGTTCACCAAGATTTATGTTCTAGAACTAATTGGTTTGAGACTAAACATGCCTGGCTAATTTAGTAAGAACTGCCTAACTGAATATTTGGGGAATGAGTCATTCTAGATATCCCAGTTTTCTATGGAGCTTAAACCTCTTTAAGCATTTAAACATTTTGAAATAATTTCTGAAGGATCTTGGTTCCCTGAACAGGGATCAAACCCGTACCCCCTGCAGTGGAAGTGCAGAGTCTTAACCACTGGACCGCCAGGGAAGGCCCTGATGGAAGTGTTTTTAAAACTTACTATGTATTGCTGTCTTCTCAAACAATATATGAAATAAATTAGATGTCAAAATGATTGTTACTAACAATAGTTTTACTGTAATAGACTAATTAGGCACTGAGAGCTATATGCCCCTTTACTAAATAACTCCATTCTGCTGTACCTTTTCTGTTTTCTTTGTTTTCTAATAGTTCTGATTCCTCTAATTCATATTAGTGCTCACTGCAGTGTGCCTGTAGCAATAGACTTTCTCCACCTTCATAATGCTTCTTCTAGTCTGCTTCAGTTTTGGAAACCAGGTGACTAATACAGCTAGCAGAATGTATAAATACAAAGTAAGAGTAAACTGACTCAGTGAAGACCTGAAAAACTGGATTATACTTAAGTGTGTGGATTTTGTGACATCTATTACTACCTATTTCATTGCTATCTTTAAAATAAGTGTACTAGATTAGATTCCTGTTCTCAAAATAGGAGAGCTGTTAGTGTACAAAAGGAACCATTTTGTTTCCATACTTTACCTTCTATGTATTTCACTCTAATTTTTCGGCTCCAATTAAAACCAGTCCACTCAAGTTAGCATTTTCTATAGTACTTTCTATTTGAGTTGGATGCCACATGCTGCTAAGAATTTCTTTGGCTGGGTTGTTTTTGTTATGTTGGTTTTGTTTTTAGAGACCTGTATCTTCATTTCCAAAACATGAAGTAGGTTGAGCCCTGGAAAATAAGGAAACTTTTCATTATTGATACCATAGAGAACTGAGAAGTAATAAGGTTTTTAGACTGTAGACAGTTATACACAAAGAATTTATTCTTTGATTATGCAGGTTCTTAAGACAATATCTTTATTTTCATTCAATTAAATGTGTATTAAAAGCTGGCCAAATGTTACTGTGTTAGATCTAATGATATTGACAGATACTTGAATGACTAAATTCCCACTGTCATTCTATATTTTGCATGTTTAAATGATAATTTAATGTGTTAATTAATCAAGCATGATGATTTTTCTCGTGAAAAATAAACATTAAATTTGCATGTTATAATGATTGCAAGCAAAATACAAATGTCTAGAAAGGGATATTTGTCTGGGATTAGCATTGAACAACGTGGTTTTACCAACAGGCTGATTGTGTTTTAGTAACCATATGTTGATTCATCCTTCCATCTAATTACAGGGTAGTTAGAGAATCAATCTACTTATTTTATGGCCATGCCTCAAAGTCAGCTTTCAGTTATTCATGCTACTAGAAGGGAATTATGATATAGTATTCATCAAAAAATAGATGATCCAAACCAGTTTCTTGAGTTGAGGCTGCTATTACAAAATAGCTATGAGGCCAAACTTGGCTTGGTGGTACAGGAGAAAAATTCTCTTTGAGTATAGTTGTGAGAGGAAAATGATTCTACTTAGTGTAATTGCTATAAACCAAAAAGAAGGATGAATTGATTCCAGAATTCACACATATAAAAGTTTAGCGTGAATAAGGAGTTGATTTTATGGATATCCTAAAATGTGTGATAAATTAAAATACATATGATAGTGTTTTAAATGCTGTAAATTTTAATATATTTTAACCTGTTAGCAATTAAATTAGTTTGCCTCATCCCTATTTACTGAATTTCATTTGGCATATATCAAACATGTTACTGCAGTAGGACAGTATTTAAGTTGTGTATGCTTCGGAATACACTATTTTAAAAAGTGAGTATATTCTCTGAGATATTGTACAAATATATTTTTCCTCTCATATTTTAAGAGTTTCTCAAGCTAAGGGATAATTTTACTATTTTGGACTTAACATTTTTCACTTTGTAGCATTTCTTAAAGGTTGGCTACCTACAGATTATTTTATCATTGAACATATTTTTAAAAACTAAAACATGTCTTTTACAAGTTTATTCTTTCATAATATTTCCTGAGAAGTTACATATACTTTTTCCCCTCCCAAGTCAATCTGCATTAGCTCCATTTTTAAATCAAAGTATTTTCTGCACTTTTATTTCACCAACCTGTACCTTCTATTCATACCATGACTTAAGTAATGCTCACTCAGGCACAGTACTAGCATCTGGCAATGTACAGAAAGCTCCAGATATGTTATTCCCATCCCTTAAAGACTGGCTTATGGTTCTGGTACAGCCCTGGAGGTCCATATGAGTGAAAAGCCCAGAAGTCTGCCTGAGCTGAAAGCACTCCCAAGGAGTTTGGTTTTGTTTGGGTTTGTTCTAGGTATGGTCCCAGGGATCCCAGATCAAACCAGGCCCCTGGGCCTATCCTAGAACCAACCTAAACTCGCGCATCATTCCTGGAACGTCAAGAGTATGAAGACGGAAGATAACCTGAGGCTGACGAGACATCCTGCGTTCACTTTTTTTTGTATGTGTGCCTACACGTTAGCAAGAATTGGTTGGTTAATCCTTCTAAAATAAAGGGATGACAATGGACAAGATAAAGTCTTACCAGACTTTGACATTATAGTAATTTATCACAATGGGAATGTGGTATGTAATATGGTTATTATTAATTGCCAGTGAGAAGAATTGTTCTTAATTATCAGGTCTCTATTTTTAGGTTAAACGACTTAGCCACCAAAACAAATTCTCCCCCAAATTAATGGTTTTTGTTTTGCTCAAAGGCTTTCTACTCAACAATATTATTATCAGTCTCATTTAACTAATTTTTCATCGTTTCTAAAAGGTATTAGTGTTTGCTTTCTGGCTGCACTGATAAGTGATTTAAACTCTTGTTTCTGGAATCTAATGCCTTTTTCTTTTAATCTGTTACTGAATCTACCACATTGCCTTCAGCTTGCTTTTTTTTTTTTTTTTTTTTTTTTTTGTGGTACGCGGGCCTCTCACTGTTGTGGCCTCTCCCGTTGCGGAGCACAGGCTCCGGACGTGCAGGCTCAGCGGCCATGGCTCACGGGCCCAGCCACTCCGCGGCATGTGGGATCTTCCCAGACCGGGGTACGAACCTGTGTCCCCTGCATCGGCAGGTGGACTCTCAACCACTGTGCCACCAGGGAAGCCCCAGCTTGCTTTTTGAGGTTCAGATCTGGGAAGAACCTTAGCATTATTTGTAGACACACTGTCCCTTGTTAGACTCGTTGTAGGCTACATTTTAGAATCTGCTGTGGTTGATGAAAATCTAGGATGATAGAGTGGAAATGGTTGATACTTCACATTTTACAAAAGTATTTTGTAAGGTTTTTAGCAGGTTTCCTTTTTTTCATTCCCTGCTGCTCTGGATTTTAAAAATATTCTGACCTAGTTGATTAATCAAATAGTCTAACATCGTAACTGTGTCATCGCTGTAGTCACATAACATGTTTAATTTGGAGGACAAGATTTCTGAGAAGGCATTGAAAAGACCCCCCAAATCCAAAGGTTATTTATTATACACAATGAAAATGTATACTTTTGGTAATACTGGCATTTCAGTAGGTTTAGACCATGTTAGAAATAATTGCAGACTAATCAGGGACTCTACACATGACAGGAGCTGAAACTGTGCTGTTCCTTCCAAGCCTTGTCACACCAGAAAAATTGGGTCAATGAGGAATCCTTTAAAATAGGACTGTGGGCCTGTTGAAGCTCATTCTGAAGAACTCAACCCTGGGATTAGTTCTCTACTACATGTATTATGTAGATGCTTCATCCCACAGATTCTATTATTTTTGCCTTTTAAATCTTATTATGTTTAAGCTTCTCAGTGTTTTTCTTTTTGCACAATGTTTTCCTGTTTGCATAAATCGAAACACTGTACATGTTACTATATATATATATACATATATTTTAGTAAAACAGTAGACTTTGGATCTAATGATTTTGGATTTTGATTCTTTTTAAAGCTAAATGATTTAAATGCTTTTTATTATCTTGTAAATTCACTCTTAATTTATGCCTCAAGTCTTCTCATTTATTTTTTCTCTAATGAACTATATAGAATTAAATAAGTGAGCCTTATATTCAGCTTCTGCCAGAATTTATGACATTTTGTATTTACCCAAACATGAGAAAGTTCTGTCATCGGCATTCTTGTATGAGTGCACTAATCTGTGAGCATAGTTAACTGTATTTCTTGACAGAGGCCACCTTAGGTTTATGTAGAATAAGTATTCTCAGTTAGGGGAGGGCCTTTGTACTCGCTTTTAACATTGTTACATATGAACACTGAAAACAGGAATTTGTGTACTGTCCAACAGAGTTTAGGAATATTTAGATAGTAAGTTTCTAAAGTCTGCCTTCACTTTAGATACTTTTGGAGTGTTAAGCTGTATTTTTTAAATATAATTTAAAAATATTCTTTCAGATATGTTTTAATTTTTACCTTTTGACTACTTATGTAGTAAAACTGTACATTTCCAACCTTAATTGAAGACTTGAGAGTATAACTTTTTTTAACACAGTAATTTCTTTAATAACTTTATGTATTTAATTATATTGAATTTTTGTCAACTGTTTTAAAAGATTTTACCAAAACCCAACAGTAGGTTTGTACATATCTGTATTATTGTTGTTCCTTCTAAGCTTAAGAAGTCTCCAATAAAATCTGTACTTCTTTATATTTTGTACTTTTTTTACTCTGGTGTTTGCAGCATGAATTAGCCAAAAGATAAAATTTCTTTTTCTCTTCCTTCTTCTGTCTCTATTTTTCTATTGTATTTTTTGAGAATTTATTAATATACCCACAAAAGACAGCAGTTGTCTAGGAAGGCCTTGGATTCATTAGTCTTAAGTTTTGTTTGGTCATTCAGGTGCCTCACATTGTATTAAATATTTTATCAGAGTGAAAACAGCAGATTAAGTCTAAAAGCTCCATGTTAACCATTCTCAGTGACTGTCAGCCACTGGATACATTCTAATCCTGTTGTATTTGTTGACTTATATGGCCTCCCTGACAGAAAGGACATACTGAACTAAGAAGGGAGTTAACGTCCAATGGATCATACTTGTCCTATGTAATGAATGAATGATTGTTTTTAACTTTCCTAAGCTTAGCTATAGTCTTGGGAACATTTGTGGTAATTCCACAGTAGCTCTGCAGACTGAATGCTGGTTAAAGAGAAAGTGGCCTTCTTCAAACTGAACTTTTAAATTAAAAAGCTACCTCTTTGCAGAAAAGATTTGAGGCAAGGAATAAATATTCATAAAGGCAGTTCTTGAAATTTGGCCCTTGTCTGGAATTTGTGAGATAAGGTAGATAGTATATGGTTACTCTACCGGATTCTGAAGTCACTGGGTAGGAAATATCCCATATTATAATCCCTCGTTGTCTTCACAATTTGCTTTTGAAGGTCCTTAGCAGATGTGCTATAACCATGGAAAATAAAGTTGGCAAATAGTAATTTTCCCCGAATGTGCATCTGTAAAAATTAACAAAACACTTTCAGAATCTGACCATATGAAAAGTAGTCCTATTTGTTTGAAGTAAGATCTTAAGCGTGTCCCTACGAGAAAATGTTTATTTTTATATGCGAAGTAATATTAGGTAATAAACATGATCCTGGAACTTGAATATGTTGTTTGAAGATAAAGAAACAGGCTCAGTAATTTTGTCACTGATAGTCATACACATGGAGTGGCAGTCCCAGTATCCCAACCAATTCTAAAAAGACACCACATCTGTTCATCATTATGATAAGCTACTTGTGGATACTTTTCATTTTACAGTTAACCTGTAAGATAAAGTACAGAGCCCTGAATTTGGAAGTCAGTAGAGTTGGCTTATGGGCAAAACTACTTCTCTAAGTCTCAGGCAAATCACTTAACTGTAATGAGCCACAGTTTCCTGAGTAAGAAAAAAACCTAACAGTTGTGATTTATGAATTGGACTAGACCTCTAAAATCCTCTTCTAGTAGTAAATTCTCAAGATTGTCTGTTTCTTAATAAATGTAAAGCCAAATCTGACATTTTGTTCCAGGGTACAAGAGAGCTTATATTTATGCGCAGGTGAGCATCTTGAAATTAATCAACTTTTAGAGATTAGAAAGGTTAAGAAGAAGTGGCAGGGGAGGGAGATAGTAAATAGTTTTAAAACAATGTAGCTGGTCCAGCACAGAACAGAATCTGCTAAGGACTAAGTATACCTTATTTTTTAAAGCAATCCAATACAAGTATTTAACAGGGGAGTCTAAGAATTCAAAAGGAACAGTTGTTCTCTCTGATAACATATTCTTTCTTTCCCCTTAGATAACATAATCTTTAAATCATGAAGGGATGTCCTATTGCAAGGTTTTCTCTGGGAAGAGAATTTTCTTGTTTTTCTTCATTTCAGCAACAAAAGAATCTCTCGTTTCATATCTAGGACTATCTATAGCCAATGCTGGCCGAAATGGAGTTTGGTGTGGTTCCGTGATCTAAAACACTTTATTCTTTAGCACCCATGAAGCTATTAGCCATGAAGCTACTTACCTCGCCTGATAGCCAAATTACTATGTACAGTATATTATATATGTGAATATTTTGTAAGACCTGAAGAATTTAACAGTGATAATCTCTTGAACAGTAACATAAGGGTGACTTTTAGCCAGCTTTTTCACCAGGATAAATGTGAAACACTTGTATAATACGGGAAAAAAGTGTAATTTAAGAAACTGATAAGTTGCAAATGTACAGGTTGTTGTTGTTATTTTGGGTTTATATTCATTCATATAAGCCATCACCTCTTAGGTGAAAGCTGGAGGCTAGAGAAAAGGAGACAAGACTGCAATCTTCTGTTCTTGCAGAAATAAGTTGGTCAAAATACAGAAAAATGTTAGGCTAGAAAAAAAACCCTTAAGTTTGTATATGTCCTGAAGCCAGGATATGACCTGACACAGTACCAAAATTCAAAATGTTTTCTTACTGAAATCATGTTGAAATTGAGTTTCAGTTACCTTCAAAACCTGGAATAAATAATCCAGAGGTTCTCAGCATTTTGTCAACTAAAGACCCCGATGCTATTTTCCCCATGGGCCCTATGCTTTGAATAATTTTCATCTATCACATAATATATATTAATTAAAACCCTGTAAGTTGCACACCCTCCCAATCTCTCTCTTTTTTTTTTTCTTTTTCTTTTTTAAACTAGCCAAAGCTATAATGGCCTTTTAGTTTGAGTGTGTGCTGCATGCCAGGCACTGGTCTTAGTGCTGAAGACAGCGGTGAACAAAACAAAGCTTCTGCCCTCATTGAACACTAGAGAGGAGAGTCAGACAACTTAATATATTGGGTGGGTCAGCTGTACAGAAAATGAAGCCAAGTAAGGGATATGGAGGATGCAGAGTGCTTTTTATATAGGGCAGTCAGGTATGAGGGAGTGAGGGAACCAGCCCCACAAGTAGAAGAGTATTACAAAAGCAGTAAGTGAGAGGGCCTTGAGGCAGGAACAGAAGCAAAGAGACAAGTGTGGCTGAAGCCCCGTGAGAAAGGGGCTGGCCAGTCAAGGAGGGCCTATGGAATGAATAAGGCTTTTACTTTGAGTTAGGAAGCAACTGGAGGTTTTTAAGCAGTGGAGTGACATAACTTAAGATTTTTAGAGTTACTAAGTTTAAAAAGCATTCTTCTATGTGGACGTCTGACAGGGATGGGGAGAAGGGAGACCTGTTGGCTATTGCAGTGATCTGTGTGAGGGATGACGGGTGGTGGTGGTGAAGGTAGTGATGGGTGATCAAATTCTGGATATATGTTGAAGGTAGAGCCAACAGGACTTGCTGATATAATGAATGTGCAGTATAAGAAAGGGGAGGTCTAGAGGATTCTAAGGTGTTTGGCCTGAGCAACTGGAAGAACAGAGTTGTCATTTATTGAGATGGGGCAGCCAAGTGAGGTTTGGGTAGAAATTGAGCTGGTTTTGGATAGGCTAAATATGAAATACTTATTAATCTTTAGGTGGAAATGCTGAACAGGCAATTAGATATATGAGTCTAAGTTTAGGAGCAGACCAGGAGATGTCAGCATTTAGGGTGGTGGTTAAAGTGTGAACATAGGTCAGAGGATGGAGTCAGAGCACTGAGATCCTTGGGGCATCTGAAGTTGGAAATCGAGACACAAAGGAAACTGCAGGACTTCCCTGGTGATGCAGTGGTTAAGAATCCGCCTGCCAATTCAGGGGACAGGGGTTTGAGCCCTGGTCCGGGAGGGTCCCACATGCCGCAGAGCAACTAAGCCCGTGCCCCACAGCTACTGAGCCTGCGCTCTAGAGCCGGTGAACCACAACTACCGATCCCACAGGCCTAGAGCCCATGCTCCGCAACAAAAGAAGCTACTGCAAGGAGAAGCCCGTGCACCGCAGCAAAGAGTAGCCCCCGCACAGCAACGAAGACCAACGCAGCCCCCCCCCAAAAAAAAGAATGTATATATACACATAAAATAATCAGAATGTAAAGAGCTAAATATTTAAAAAAAGAAAAAAGGAAACTGCAAAGAAGACTTAAAGCAGTCAGGGACATAGGAGTGGTGTCCTGAGGCTGAATGAAGAAAGTATTTTATAACAGAGGCAGTGGTTAACATGTCAAATGCTGCTAAAAGATCAAGAAAGATAAGGCCATTTGTATATCTTCTTTGGAGAAATGTCTGCTCAAGTCCTTTGCCCATTTTTTTTTTTAATTAATTTATTATTTATTTTTGGCTGTGTTGGGTCTTTGTTGCTGTGCGCGGGCTTTCTTTTGTTGTGGCGAGCAGGGGCTACTGTTTGTTGTGGTGCGCGGTCTTCTCATTGCAGTGGCTTCTCTTGTTGTGGAGCACGGGCTCTAGGCAAGTGGGCTCAGTAGTTGTGGCTCCAGGGCTCTAGAGCAGAGGCTCAGTAGCTGTGGCACACGGGTTTAGTTGCTCCGCAGCATGTGGGATCTTCCCGGACCAGGGCTCAAACCCGTGTCCCCTGCATTGGCAGGTGGATTCTTAAGCTCTGCGCCACCAGGGAAGTCCCTGCCCATTTTTCAATTGGGCTATTTGTTTATTTTCTTGTTGAGTTTTAGGAGTTCTTTATATAGTCTGGGTATTAATCCTTTATCAGATATATACTTTGCAAATAGTTTTCCCCTTCCGTGAGTAGTGTTTTCACTCTCTTGATAGTGTCCTTTGACACACAGACATCTTTAATTTTGATGTAGGAAAAATCCTATTTTTTCTTTTGTTGTTAAGTTTCCTTCTCTTTTCAAGAAAGTCAATAATAACACCTGGTTCATAGGATTATTATGAGGATTAAATAAATTAATACATGTGAATACATGTAAAGAGATTGGGACAATACTTGCCACGTAAGAAGCACTCAATAAATATTAGCTAGTATTCAGGCTAAGCTTAGTACAAAATACCTGGGTCAGAGGGATAGAAATAGATCATGTGACATGGAAGCCACAGGCGTAGATAGTCTCAAGAAGAGCATGATCAACAGTGCAAAATGATGCAGAGATGTCAAATAAGATCACACAAACTTCGACTTGATACCAACAAGGTAAGACAGTGGAGTGACAGATGCCAAATTATACTGGATGGAAAAAAACTGTTAGGCCCTTTTTGGGTCCAGGGCCAGGTTTCCTGCTGTTTCAGCACTTATGGTGTTCCAAAACGAGATTGAACCTATGGGGGTTTGCTGAGGTACAAATCTGACTCGATTTGGAGTCAGAACAACTAGGTTCAAGTCCCTGGTCTCCTACCATGTGATGCCTGTGCTCACTTCCGGAGTTCCAGTTCCCTCACTCGTGGAGGACAATCATTCCTACTTTACAAGGTCAACGACAAGTTTAAGTGAAGAGTAAGCATGATGGTAAGTCATTAATTATCATTGCCATAATAAATCGTTCTACTCTAACTCCTTGTTCTAAGGTTCTAGCGTTCAGTAGTTCTGCCTGCATGCCAGGTCTTGTGAAGTGCGGTATTCTTATTTCACAGATAATTGGCTTACAGGTTTGTAATGGTAATAAGATTAATACATGTGAAATGCTTATGACAATTGGGCTGCTGTTGCATTCTTTTTTCCTTTTGATGTGGACCATTTTTAAAGTCTTTATTGAACTTGTTACAATATTGCTTCTGTTTTATGTTTTGGTTTTTTGGCCTAGAGGCATGTGGGATTTTAGCTCCCTGACCAGGGATCAAACCTGCACCCCCTGCATTGGAAGGTGAAGTCTTAACCACGGGACCGCCAGGGAAGTCCCACTGCTGTTGTATTCTATCGGAAAGTTTTTTCCTGATTTTTAGTGGTGAGTGTCTTGAGGTCTGCTTCCTGAGCCCACTGCATTCCTCATGCTTGTGATGTTCACCAACTTAACTCATCCTCAGCTGTTGCTGTAAAAAGCAAGTGCTTAAAATATTACCATTGACTAGATCAATGGACCTTTTTGTTCACTTTGTTTGGGTTGTAGACATGAGAATTCATTTAACTGAGCTGTGAGTGCATTGCAGAAGTTTGTTTGGGGATTTCATCTGCAGTTCAGTAAACAGAACATGGGGTTCCCACTGAGTTCCTACAGCTACCAAAGCAAAGATGTTTTCAGCGAAGTTAACTGTCCAGGCCTGATCAATCTCACCCTTATGAGCTGCATTTCAGGGCAGGATGTTAAGTCACATTTATTTAGTCTGGTTTGTACCTTGTTGTGTGGCTTCTCTTATTCTTTTTTTAAAGTTTATATTTCTTTTTGATTTATTACATATCCCAGGATACCTTAGGAATGAATACATTTTCAAAACATAATAAGAATAAATTCTATAAAGAATACTTGAGGGCTTCCCTGGTGGCGCAGTGGCTGAGAATCTGCCTGCCAATGCAGGGGACACGGGTTCAAGCCCTGGTCTGGGAAGATCCCACATGCCGCGGAGCAACTGGGCCCGTGAGCCACAACTACTGAGCCTGCACGTCTGGAGCCTGTGCTCCGCAACAAGAGAGGCCGCGATAGTGAGAGGCCCACGCACCGTGATGAAGAGCGGCCCCCGCTTGCCGCAACTAGAGAAAGCCCTAGCACAGAAACGAAGACCCAACACAGCCAAAAATAAATAAATATTTTTTTAAAAAAAATACTTGAATAACTTTTCAAGGAAATCCAAATGAACTATGACTGTACAATATTTTGTTTGTTAATGATGGATGGTAACAAATAGAATTTTTAATTCAATACACATTTATTGACTGGTCCTCTTTGTACCAGATACAATAATCACACTGAGATAAATATTCCCATTTTATAAATGAGGAAAGTGGCTCTCAAATAAGTTAAATATCTAGCCCAAGAGCCCAAGACTCTTAGCAAGAAAAAATAATAGACTAGCTTCTCCAAAAAGGCTCTTTGATGTCAAATTAGATGTTTGTTCTATGTATTTTGTCAGTTTTCTCTTGTTTTTCTGCATGGGTCACCACATACAAGGACATACACGTACACACACACACACACACACACACACACAGAAATCCTAATTACCCTTTCAAGCAGCATAATCCCCTCATTCTGCATTTAGTTTAATCACAGGATTCCTAAAAGAAGTCAATTAAATAGGCAATTAATTTCTCTGTGCATTGTTCACTCACATATTAAAGCTGTTAATCTAATTTCTTTAGACAGTCTCTCTGACACCACTGTCCTCAATGTTTAAATTCCTCATTACTCGTGAAGTTGATGTGAGAATCTTTTTGCAAGAGCACTTTGTAAACTGAAAAGATATTCTTATTACCTAGTTGTGGGATCTAGTCTGTTCAGTTTTATTTGGTTGACTATGGTGAGAGGTTAAATGTTTAAGCTACACCAGTTATACCTTTGTTCCAGGAACTTAACTGAGTGGAATTGAAAGACTTTTCCAAACAACTCAAGCCAGGCAAACAGTCCCTGATTTGCTCTCTCAAACTAAATATATTAGCCTTGTGGTGACCAAATATTGAATTGAAAGCAAAAAGTTTTTAACGGCCCTCTAAAGCACTTACCACTTAACTTTAATGAAATATCCCAAGATGCTTCCAGACAGCAACCCTTTCAGTTAAGTGGAGACTGGAAAAAGGATATGTGTTAGGAGCATAAGTAGAGAACTCCAAAGTACTCTCTCCTGGGAATTCTAAAAAGTCTCATTTACAGAAGAATAATGAGGAGACAATTTCCCACCCTACATACCCATGCATTATATCCCAACGCTGCTAACAGACACTTCCTGTTGCCCATTTTGAACTATTAGTCAAGATGCCTGGGTTCAAACCTTAGCTCCACCCCTTAGCTGTGTGATCTCCTTGAAGGCTCAGTTTCTTCATATGTAAAATGGAAACAGCAATAGCTCATAGGATTGTTGCCAGAATTCACGGAATTAGTTATGTGAAACGGTATGATTCTCAGCAGATATTCTTTTCCTTTGGGTCTCAAATATTCATCGTTTTGTTGGGAAATTCCTGCCTTGTAGAAAAGTCTGGGGCCTTGCCAAAGGCTGAGACAAAGACTTGGTTGATAAGTGAAAGAGACAAAGCAAAGTAAAAATGGGTTTGGCATTCCTGTTGGAAGGATTGTTGAGTATTCATTCACCCAGTCAAAAAATATTTATTGCAGTCTTCTATTTTTCTAGGCATTCTCCTAGGCACTGGAATGCAGGAATGAATAAAAAGGACAAAGTCCCTGCCCTCAGTGGGGAGACCAGATAATAAACCAGTAGATGCATAAGATATCAAGTAGTGATGAGTACTATGAACCACACAGGGTAAGGAATGGAGAGTGGAAAATAGAGCAGAAAGGGAAGGCCACTGAGAGGGTGGCATTTGTCTAGAAATGTGATTATGTGAGAGAATAAACCATGCAACTATATGGAGAACAACCAGCAAAGAGAGCACAACGTGTAACGGCGCTGAAGGGGAATGACAAGGATGCTAGAGCGGCAGGAGCTGAGTGGGCGAGCACAAGAGAGGCAACAGGGGCCAGGTTACATGACGCCTTGTGGTCCATAGAAAGGATCTGGGGTTTCATTTCAAATGTGTTGAGTACCCATTAGAGGGTTCCGAGCAAAAGAGTGCTGTAATCTGATTTAGGTTTTATAAAGATTAATTACTCTGGTCACTATGTAGAGGACGGACAGTAGGCAGGACAAGAGCAGAAGCAGACAAATCAAACAGGATGATGCCGAGGTGGTGAGATGGAACAAATACTTGGATTCTGCATTTGTTAGGAAGGAAGAAGCTACAGGATTGGCAGATGGATTGCAAGTAGGGTATGAAAAGAGAGAAGTAAAGATTTATTTCAGTATTTTTGCTCTGAATAAAGTGGGTTAGGACCACTTCCTGAAATGAAGAAGATAGGGGAGGAGCAGATTTGGGGGGGAAATAGAGTTCTATTTGGGAAAATTGAGTCAAGATGCCTAGTTATCAAACATCTGAGGGAAATATGAATAGTGAGTTGGAATTAAGAGGAACCTGGACTTCAAGGAAAACATTGCACGTGGGGATATTAATGACAGGGCCTTTAAAGCCACAGGCCAAGGTGAGAGTACCAAGAGCAAGTGTCGATGGAAGAGAAAACAGACCTGAGGTGAGCTACTCTTCCTAGAGGCCAAGTGACACAGCCGACTCTTAACCCTGGTTGTATGTAAAAGTCACTCCATGGTCTATTAAAAAATAGAAACTCAGGTAATTCCCCGGCGGTTCAGTGGTTAGGACTTGGCACTTTCACTGCCGAGGGCTCAGGTTGCGGAACTAAGATCCCACAAGCCACATGGTGTGGCCAAAAGAAAAAGAAAATACTCAGAATAAAACAAACTAGTGAGTATAACAAAAAAGGAACAGACTCACAGATATAGAGAACAAACTAGTGGTTACCAGTGGGGAGAGGGAATGGGGGGGGGAGCAAAGATTAAGAGATACAAACTACTATTATAAAATAAATAAACTACAAGGATATATTGTGCAACACAGGGGATATAGCCAATATTTTATAGTAACTATAAATGGAATATAACCTTTAAAAATTGTGAATCACTATGTTGTACACCTGAAACATATAATATTGTACATCAACTATACCTCAATAATAATAATAATATAAAGATACTCAGGGTCCACACGATCTACTGGATGAGAATCTCTAGGGGTTGAGACTTGTGTTTCCTAAAGAGCTCCATGGGTGGACAGCCAGGTTTGAGGACTATTGACCCAGGAAAAGATAAGGCAAAGAGAGTGGGAAAGGCTGTGGTTCAGGTAATACTAAAAAAAAAAAATAGACCAAGGGCTCAACACAGAACCCATTAAACCCTTCACTTCTACACACACACACAAACACACACACACACACACACACACACACCATCCCCACCACCACTTCCTCTATCACCATTACTAATCACTCTTAAAGACTGAGCTCCACACTCACATGTGTAACTCCTACACCTCAAAATAATAATAACATACACAATACTTTTTGGTTTACCAAGTTTTTGTATACATTTTCTTATTTGAACACACATTCTCACATCAACCCTGTGAGCAACAGGTAAAGATTGCATTTACTTCTATTAAATCTAGCCATTAAATCCAGGTCCCATTGGTATGCTAACTCAGTTAATCCTCACGACATCCCAATAGTTGAGGTGGTGATTTTCTCCCCAGTTTACAGATGAAGAAACTGAGGCAAGCCACAAAAAGAAGTGTTAGATCTGGGATTCAAACTCAAGTTTTTGACCCCAAAGCTTATGCTCTCATTTCATCAAATATAAAAATGTAATCACTATTCTGCTTCATTAAAAAAAAAAAGGCTACTAAACTAGGTTAGCTCTTAAAGCCCAGAACCATTACAGTCTTCCAGGAAATGATAAAAAAAATAGCAGTGTGTTGGGAATTTCTGATTTTAAAATAACTATTGTGACATCAATCTCAACCAGATTTTCACACTTCCTTGGTAGATACTGGTTTTGCTCACAGAATTTTTTATAAGAAAAGTATTTTCTTAGGGATGCAGGTAGAAGATATGAAAGCTCCTCAAATAGTCCTCGAAAATTAGAACCTAGAAATGGGACAGTGGAGTAATTGATTGCCTCCACATCCAAGTCAGGCTGGTAGGATTTGGTGAAGAAAGTTATAAATTTTATCCACATTAAGAGAGAAGTTTCATTTCCCTTCTATCTGTGATTATCCATCCCCTTCTGACATCACGACTTTCCCCTAAGGTTCAGTATTACAAAATCTGTTTCTTACTAGTAAGTTTGGTCACTAGTATTGATAATCATGCCCTCCTGACTTGAAATATAGTCCTAGGAGAATTTCTGAATGCAGCTTTATAGAATGAGCCTCCTAATCAGGAAGAATCTTTATTCTAATTCCTTAGAGTCAAACCAGATATGCCCAAACCAACTGCTTCGAGGTATTTTGTTGGTTTTCACTGTACCAGATTCACATACTTAGAGTGAACACTAAAGATTTCAGAGCCATGTCTTAAGGAGGTTCTAGACTTGAAAAGAAAACAATAAAAAATTTAGTGCTGGGCTTCCCTGGTGGCGCAGTGGTTGAGAGTCCGCCTGCCGATGCAGGGGACACGGGTTCGTGCCCTGGTCCGGAAAGATCCCACATGCCGCGGAGCGGCTGGGCCCGTGAGCCATGGCCGCTGAGCCTGCGTGTCCGGAACCTGTGCTCTGCAACGGGAGAGGCCACAACAGTGAGAGGCCCACGTACCGCCAAAAAAAAAAAAAAAAAATTTAGTGCTACTATATAGCACAAGGAACTATATTCAAGAATATATAACTGAATCACTTTGCTGTACACCAGAAAGTAACACAACATTGTAAATCAACTGTACTTCAATTTTAAAAAAACAGTATGGTACTGGCACAAAGATGTAACAGAATAGCGAGCCTAGAAATAAACCCACACTTCTATGGGAAATTAATCTACGACAAAAGAGGCAAGAATATACAATGGGGAAAAGACAGCCTCTTCAGTAAATGATGTTCAGAAAACTGGACAGCTACATGCAAAAGAATCAAACTGGACTACTCTCTCATACCATGCACAAAAATAAATTCAAAATGGATTAAAGACCTGAAATCAGAAAACTAGAAGAAAACATAAGTGGTAAGCTCTTTGACATCGGTCTTAGTATTTTTTGGATATATCTCCTCAAGCAAGGGAAACAAAAGCAAAAATAAATAAGTGGGACTACATCAAACTAAAAAGCTTTTGTACAGCAAGGGAAATTATCAACAAAATGAAAAGGCCACCTACTGAATGGGAGAAGATATTTGTAAACAATATATATATAATAAGGGGTTAATATCTAAAATATACAAAGAACTCATACAAGTCAACATAAAAAAAAAAAACCAACCCAATTTTAAAATGGGCAGAGTATCTGAAGAGACATTTTTCCAAAGAAAGCCTGCAGATGGCCAACAGACACATGAAAAGATGCTCAACATCACTATTCATCAAGGAAATGCAAATCAAAACCACAGTGAGACATCACCTCACACCTATCAGAGTGGCCATCATCAAAAAAGCAACAAATAACCAGTGTTAGCCAGGATGTGGAGACAAGGGAACCCTAGTGCACTGATGATGGGAATGTAAATTAGTGCAGCCACCATGGAAAAGAGCATGGAGATTCTTCAAAAAATTAAAAATAGAATTACCATATGATCCAGCAATTCCACTCCTAGCTGTTTATCCACAGAAAATGAAAACACTAATTCAAAAAGATACATGCACCCCTATGTTCATTGCAGCATTATTTACAAAAGCCAAGATATGGAAGAAACCTAAATGCCCATCAAGAGATGAATGGATAAGAAGATGTGGTATATATACACAACGGAATATTACTCAGCCATAAAAAAATAAAATCTTGCCATTTGTGACAACATGGATGGACCTAGAGAGTATTATGCTGAGTGAAATAAGTCAGAGAAGGACAAATAATGTATGATTTCACTTATATGTGGCATCTAAAAAAACAAAACAAATGAACAAACATAACAAAATAGAATTACAGACACAGAGAACCAACAGGTGGTTGTCAGAAGGGAGGGGTGGGGGAGAAGGATTGAAATAGGTGAGGGAGATTAAGAGGCACAAACTTCCAGTTGCAAAATAAATGAGTCATGGGGATGAAATGTACAATGTGGGAAATATAGTCAATATGTAATATCTTTGAATGGTTACATATTGCAACTAGACTTATCTTGGGGATCATTTTGAAATGTATGGAAATATTGAATACATTGTATGGCAGGAACTAATATAGTGTTGTAGGTCAATTATACTTCAAAAACAAACAAACAAACTCATAGAAAAAGAGATCAGATTTGTGGTTACCAGACATGGGGGTGGGGGAGGCAGTGAGGGGAGGAGGAATTGGATGAAGACAGTCAAAAAGTACAAACTTCCAGTTATAAGTACTAGGGATGTAATATACATGATAAATGTAACTGACACTGCTGTATGTTGTATATGAAAATTAAGAGTAAATCCTGTGTTCTCATCACACGGAAAAATTTTTTTTCTATTTCTTTAACTTTGTATCTATATGAGATGATGGATGTTCACTAAACTTATTGTGATAATCATTTCATGATGTATCTAAGTCAATTCATTATGCTGCACACCTTAAACAGTGCTGTATGTCAGTTATATCAATAAAACTGGAAGGAAAAAATTCCATTATTTATAACTGCCTAATTATTAGTTGGTTTTCTTCAGACTGTCTAATTCTTTTCTTAAACTCTATGCAATAATTTTTTTCCTTAAAGGAGAAGTAGAAGCCCATAACAATAGCTGTAAGTAGTTATGCCTCAGTGGCCCAACTTTTACTGGTAAGGTGTGAAGACTGAAGCTGTTGTTTAGCTTTCAAGTATATTGTTTGCCCCACTTCTCCCTTCCTTGATTCTCCTAGCCAGTCTCTGTGTTATCAGGCAGGGAAAAGTGGTGAAAAGGTAATTTACTTAGAAGCACAAAGAGCAGTTTCATTCTCAACGCTTTACCCAGTAAGAGTCCTGATGGAAGGGTCACCCAGCCTTCCCAGTTAGATGCATTATAGAAAGGAAGCAAATTTTCAAAATCATTGAACTCCCAACAACTATGCTTTTCCACTATGGAATTTAGATATGTACATATTAAGACCTTTTCAAAACTAGAGCTCATGGCTACATATATGATTTTCAATAACACTTTGCATGTTATTGGACATGTGATATAAGTTAGGCCAATCAGACTTCATCTCTCATGGGCTGCATACAGAGTGACAACATACTGAGATGGATGGCACTGAAAGCTGATGCCATCCGGTAGCAGTGCACTGGAAAGAAGGTCCAGAGTATCTGCTGCAGAGATTCTTGGGGCTCCCCTGGCTCCCCTCTCTCCTTGGGTCTTCTTAATGAGCTGGGGTCTTATTAAGGACCTGATGAAGTCTGACTTTGACTCTGTGAATTGCCCTAATCCTTCAAAACCACTCCTGCATTTAAGTTAGTTGGTTTCTTTTGCTTGGAACCAAAGATCCTTAATTGATTAAGAAACCAAATACAGGCCTTAATGCCTATTAAATAAAGTACAAAACTAGAAGGAAGAATATCAGTTTCTTTCAAGGTCACTACCTCTTTATTGCTATTCAGTATAATTGTGATTAGAAAGTACATTTAGCAATTCAGAAAGTTAGAATGCCTTTGAGCTTTGGTGCAAAATAATTTATTCAGGAACATGTGCTGGCTGAACCAAACAGGTTTCTAGTTGGTGTGCTATTTGTATAGCTCTGCATGCAAATCAATTTTCATCTTCTTTAGCAAAAATAATTTTCATGACTCTTAACCTTGATCTCTGACTATATCCTATCCTTCTTGGCATTTTTTTGAAGGTGGCACTGGGGAAGGGATCCTTTTTCTTTTAAGAACTTATGAGGGCTTATGATTTTTCACTCTAATGACATGAGTGTAAAAAGGAAGGAGGGAAGGAACTAATTCTTGCAGGAAACACTAAAACAAAACACAGGACTTTTTAAGCAGCAACCTGGGGTCACCCTTTTCTGCTGCCATTCTTTCTCGCTATCCCTCTTTTTCCTTATCTTACTTTATTTTTTTATTTTTTGCGGTACGCGGACCTCTCACTGTTGTGGCCTCTCCCGCCGCGGAGCACAGGCTCCGACGCACAGGCTCAGCGGCCAGGGCTCATGGGCCCAGCCGCTTCGCGGCATGTGGGGTCTTCCTGGACCGGGGCACGAACCCATGTCCCCTGCATCGGCAGGCGGACTCTCAACCACTGCGCCACCAGGGAAGCCCGTCTTACTTTATTTTTACGAGAGCATTGATCACTCCCCAACATAATGTTTGTTATTGTCTCTTGCTCTACTAGAATGTATGCTCCAGAAGAACAGGGAATTTTTGTCTTTTTTAATGACTGTATCCCTGCTATCAAGGATAGTGTTTGGCGCATAGTAGGCACTCAGTAAATATTTGGGGGAAGGAAGGAATGAAGGAGTTTTAGTGTGAGATGAGCCTCTTTAGGTGGAGAGAGGCAGGTGACCAAGCAGCCCTGCTCCCTTCCCTGGATTCTTCCTAGGACTGTGGGCATTATCAGTGGCATCAGCTTGCTGGCCACGGGGCACTCCATTTCCCCTTCAGCATTCTGTCCCAAGCAGAGTCCCCTCTCCAGATCCACCGCCTCCTTCCTCTCTCTCCCAGATTGTCTCAATAGCTACCTAAAAGTTCTCCCTGCTCACAGTTTTGTTTCTCTCCAGTTCATCATCTGTATTGGATCGATAGTGATCTTCCTAAATCATGGACGTATAATCATGTCACTCCCTGTTTAAAATACTTCGGTTTTTCTCATTGCTCTTAAAATCAAGTTCATGCTCTCCTCCTCCCCTTCTCCCTCCTTCCCTCCCTCCTCCTTCTCCCCACCTTCTTCCCTTCATGGCTCACAAGGCCTTACATTATTTATAATCTCATTTTTGCAGCTCTCCTCACACCTTCTCCTCCTTACACTTTATGATCCAGATGAATTTTGTCTTTGGACTTGACTCTGAAGTACCTAAAACACCTCTGAGCGGAGAGGCTACAAGCCACAGGTGAGAAATCTGGACTGGTGATGGAGATTCGGGTGTCACTAGCTTATAGAGATAGTGAAACATAGGAAAGAGCGGATGTGTGGAGTTCAAGGAGGACTTGCGGCAGAACACTGAGGAGGACCGGCATTCCAGCATTCCCCAACCAGGAATGCCCTCTTAAATATCTTGACTCCTACATGATCCAGATCAAAAGAACTAGCTTTCCTATTCACAGTTCATCCTTCCCTTTTCTGGCTTTTAGTGAGGAGACAAAATTCTAAGGCCTATCTTCTTTAATTCAACATTGGCTACAAATTATTATTGAAGCAACCCCCAGCAGTTCAACAACGAACACGAGTATTGACAAGACAAATACTCAACAAGGCAGTGCATCTTAGCTAGATATAACAAAAAAGATTACACACACCCTAGTCCCTCTGACCAGGCAGCAGCACAGATCCCCAAGTGATCCCGATCTGGGTCCCCAGCTGAAGCCTCGCAAACAGCCTGACATGATCACAGCCCACCGGCTTGGCCCTGATTTGTTGCAGTCACTGCCTGGGGTGCTCTCATGTTGCAGCTAAGGTGGGAAGGACCAGAAAGGCAGGGAGGGGTTGGGACAGGGGGAGAGCCATTAAAGTCATCTTCACTTTTACTTGCAGTGCTCTCCTATCAATCAGAAGCCTGGAAGACATTATTTGGAACACAAGGCCAGTGAAATGTTAAGAGTTATATCAAAAAAGGGTTCTGCAGCTAAATGATAGGGAATTTGAACAAAATTAATTTAAACAAAATTAAACAGATCTCTTTTTAAAAATGTTTTTAACTTTTTAATTTATATTGGAGTATAGCCAATTAATAATGTTGTGATAGTTTCAGGTGCACAGCAAAGTGACTCAGCCATACATATACATGTATCCATTCTCCCCCAGGCTCCCCTTAAACAGATCTCTTTAAAGAAAAAAAAAAAAAAAAGACAGATAGGAAAAAGACTATGAATTTTACCCATAAGTACCATAAAGTTTATACTTATTCAGTGGCTTGTCATTATGAAGTTGAGTTTCTCAAGCTGTTTGCTACGAAGGGCAAAGAGCTTTCTGGTGATATATAAAGATGCGTTGTGATGGTTACAAGGACTGTTGGCTTGCATCCTTGAGATCATAAATATTTGTAATCGGAAACTGCATTTGTTAAAATTATGTTTATTTACTTAAAGCTATAAGCTATATTTGTATAAGAGATTGATTTTTACCCACCAAACTTGAGATAATTAGCTTTACCAACTTTATTCTGTAGCTTCTCTAGACTCTAATTGGTGCCTAAATAATAAAACAATAACAACAACAACAACTCAGAAAGCATTTAGACTGTTTATCCGGACTTCTTTCTACAGACTTGTATTTTAATAAGCCTGGCAACTCTAACATTCATTTCTGAAATGCATAGCAAATGCCAATTTTTCTCTATCACTTACTGAGGGGATGTGTCTTTTCCAGAAACGTTTGACCATCAGGTGGGACCCCAATAGAAATCCTGATATGGCTTTGTCCTCATGCATTTTTCTGATGACTGTTGGAAGGATGGCAAGAGATCATCTAATCCAGGCCCCCTTGATTTACAGATAAAGAAATTGAGGACTAAAATGTTATCTGTGGTCACCCAACCAGTTAGAGGCAGACCCAGGGCTAGAATCAAGGTTTACTGCTTTTCCTATACTCACCCCCCAACCCCGACTTATTGGTTATTGTAGTAGAATTTACATAACAAAATTTACCACTCTAGCCATCTTTAAGGATACAATTCAGTGGCATTAAGCACATTCACATCGTTATGCAACCATCACCAATATCCATCTCTAGAATTTTTTCATCATCCTAAACTGAAACTCTGTACCCTTGAAACAAGAACTTTGCACCCTCCCCTCAGCCTAGGCCCTGGTAACCACTGTTCTGTTTTCTGACTCTATGCATTTGACTGTTCTAGGTACCTCACATAAGTGGAATCATACAGTATTTGTCCTTTTCTGTCTCACTTATTTCACCTAGCATAACATCTTCAAGGTTCATCCATGTTACAGCATGTATCAGAATTCCATTCCTTTTTAAGGCTGAGTAATATTTCATTGTAGATACATACCACATTTTGTTTATCCCTTCATCTCTTGATGGACATTTGTGTTGTTTCCACCTTTTTGCTTTTGTGAATAATGCTGTTATGAAGCAAATAGCTGTTCAAGTCCCTGCTTTCAATTCTTTTGGATATATGCCCAGAAGTGGAGTTGCTGGATCATATGAAAACTCTATGCTGAATTTTTTGAGAAACCACCATACTGTTTTCCACAATGACTGCATCACTTTACATTCCCTCTCCTTATTTTTTTACATGCAGTAGAAAGAGTATTGAATTGGAAGTTGCCAATCCAATCCCAGGATTGATTAGCTGGAGTAATCAAGTGGGTAAGCCACTTCACTCAAACTCAGCTTCCCCAGTCAGGAAAAGACAAACCACATTTGGCTTGCCAACCCCACAGAACTGTTATAAGAATTCAACAAAATGAGCTACACAGACTGCTTTATAAACTAAAATGTTATTTAATTCAAGTTATTATTAGTCATTTGTACTAAATTTGAGTCAAATCCAGTGTCAAAGGAGAAAACCATGAGGTATTAGGAAGAAAAGGGCTCACTAAAGAAGTTTGATATCCAACAAAGACTTTGATCTAACGGTCTTTTTTTCTAAAACCTAGGCAGTTTGACCCTAAACAAAGAACACTGTTTCTCAATGCAAGTGCAAAGTTACACCCAGCTTGGGAGGAGCTGAGAAAAGGGCAAATCAGCACTTTAGAAACCAGCAGTGGGTCAGTCATCTATTTGATTCTGAAGCTCTGCAAGTCGGTGTTTTATCAGAAGCATTCAGACTTGTGTTTATAATTCTCTGTAAACACATCATTCTGAGGACAATGTGGCTTACTCCCTTTGATTGATGATAAGGGTTGCTGAGGTATGTCCCAAAGATTTCTTTGTCTGAACTTAAATTGCAGGCTTAGTTTAACTTATATCGATTAAACAGCCGTCTCTAAATAGGAAATGTTAGAGGTGGACAAGATAGCAGGATAGGAAAACTCTAAATAGGAAATGAAAGCTATGTACTAGCTTTTGGAAAAGTTTAGGTATGCCCTTTTGATTTTGGATCCTAAATACTAAATTTACTCTTTCACCACAAATCACCTGTACATATACTGATTTGTAGCTACTGTAAAGGATGCAACAGAAATAAGAAGAGCAGAGTCCCCGCCCTAAAGTGATTAAGGTCAGAATTGAGGATCTCAAGAGGGTAATACAGTGTTGATAAACTTTGTAACTAATGACAGAACAGAATTATTTTCACTCTTATTTACACATACTAATATTATTGTATGGGCCCGAGGAGCTGGTACGAGAAGAAAGAGCATCCCCCTTAAAGATTTTTTTCTTGTTTTAAACATATTTAAACTTCTTCTACCAACTCTTTCATATGCCCACCCTGAATAGTATTCCATTTTTAAGAAGGCCTAGGATATTTTTATGATGTGATGCCAAGCTACTCAACTATTAAACAGAAAAGGTTGGGAATTCCCTGGCGGTCCAGCGGTTAGGACTCGGGGCTTTCACTGCCGAGTTTGATCCCTGGTCAGTGAGCTAAGATCCCGCAAGCCACGCAGCATGGCCAAAAAAACCCAAAAAAAAAGTTATTGGGCCTAGAGAGCATCTGGTCAGATTGGCCAGGAAAGAGAGAAGCCTTATGATAGTGGGGATATGGAACATTGGTAGAGCATTTGACTGCAAAGCCCTATGGTAGAGACAGGGATGCAAAAGCAGTGCTTTCTGAATCTTGCACTAAGGAGGGAGAAGGAGACGACCAGGATGATAAAGCTGAGGTGAGACTGAAGCACAGGGAAAGAGGACAGATACTAGGAAGAAAAATAATTGCCAAGAGAAATGGGGCCAGAGAATAGAAAGAAGGTACCCTCTTAGGGTAGGAGTTCCTTCTGAGATATCCCCTAAAAATTATATTCTAGCCTCTTCAAAAGGAGAGCTCACTGCTTTGCAAGGCTATGAATTCCAACATTATTAGACAGCTCTAATTTTTTCTTATGTTATTCTTTAAAATAATTTAATATCCCAGTAAAAGATATATTAAGTAATAAGTCATGGTACAGCCATATATTGGAATATGATCAGCCAACATAAATGGTGTTGCTGTAAAAGAATGTAGAAACAATACTTAGTGATATAGGGAAATGCTTATATTATTATATGTACCTTAAGACCCTAATTCAGGGTGTTTGTGTGTGTGTGTGTGTGTGTGTGTGTGTGTGTGTAAACATTGCAAGGGAGTACACTGAACCATTAGCAGTGTTTATTTCTGGGTAGTAAGAGTATGGATGATTTTTATTTCCTTCTTTATGCTTTTCTACATTTCCAAAAATTGGGTTACATCAGTAGAACCCTCCCCTGCAAATAATCTGTGGTGCTGGCTTCTCACAGAACAGCCCAGATAAGACTCCAAAGACCTTCATGATTGGAAAACTAAGAAGGTAGAAGAAATAGGAAGATAAAAGGATCTTTTGCGCATCTCTACAGAGAGACCCTGTGGGTGCACACATCTTTACCCCATTCTCTTATGAGTTTTACTTTCATTGTGACATTGGTGAAGAAAGCAGACACACCAGAAGCATCCAGGTTGGGGGCTTCCCCAGTGGTGCAGTGGTTGAGAATCCTCCTGCCAATGCAGGGGACACGGGTTCGATCCCTGGCCCGGGAAGATCCCACATGCCGCGGAGCAACTAAGCTCGTGTGCCACAATTACTAAGCCTGTGCTCTAGAGCCTGTGAGCCACAACTACTGAGCCCACGTGCCGCAGCTACTGAAGCCCGCGTGCCTAGAGCCCATGCTCCACAATGAGAGAAGCCACTGCAATGAGAAGCCCGCGCACCGCAACGAAGAGTCGCCCCCTCTCGCCGCAAGTAGAGAAAGCCTGCGTGCAGCAACGAAGACCCAACACAGCCAAAAATAAATAAATAAATAAATAAATAAAATTTAAAAAATAAAAAGAAGCATCCAGGTTGGGTTTGTTTCCCAGGAGAATCCTCTCTGCTCTGGTGGGTCCCAGAAAGTTCTCAACTTCCCCTACCCAGGGCCTCCTCTCATAAATCCTTTTACCCTTTCTGCTGATAAAATGGTTGAGAACACGAGCTGAGTAAAGAATACCAAAACTTTGATAAAATGTCCTTGATATACACTGAAGAGAATATCAAAGTGTTTGTGATTACAGTGTGTCCTAGGTAAAGTGTCTGGGTGTGGTAGGTCAGTCCGGGATAGGCCTTGAAGTGGGCAAAGAGCAGAGACAAGGAAGTCACTTATGGCTCAAGAGCCTCACATTCTGCTTCTATGGCCCTTTGTTCTGTGTTGCTCAATGTCTGTGCAAGTCCCAGGGAGTGAAAGCCCAATCTGCACACAGCCGGACAAACTGTATTTCTAACCCTCACTTGAGGTTCTCAGGAGACAAATAGAACTCCCTAAGAAAATACTACTGCAGTTTAAATGTATTTTTAAATATAAACCCCCCAAACCTTTGTTATGTTAAGTGTGTTAAAACATAAACATGTTGAATTAGTACAAATAGACAGGACCAAATAATATCAAATAAAGCAAAGGGGGAAAATACTTCTAAAAAAACCAAAAAAGTTTTGTGGTGTAATTTCTTTCTTGGGGGGGCGGGGGGGATCTTAGTTCCCCTACCAGGGGTTGAACCCACACCCCCTGCATTGGGAGCATGGAGTCTTAACCACTGGACCACCAGGGATGTCCCAATTTCTTAAAATGATAATTCTATTTTAGTCTTTCAAACTGACAGAAAAGAATTTGGAACAGAGTCCCACATTAACATGACTTTATTGTTTACTATATAATGAAGGGTCTCAATATTTCTGAATCATGATCCTCCCCATTTTGGGGGGTGAGAGTGGAGCACAAACAATTACTCAGACCAACCCTCTTAAGCGAGCACTCTGAAGCAAGCACTCAGTTCACTTCCTGTCTTGTCCTTTTAACATGGGGATATGACTGGTTCCATCATTCCCTCTCCTCTACTGCATTATCATCACACACTTCCATCATTTCTGCTGATTATACGGAATCTTACTACAGTGTTTATCTCCTATCTATTTCTCATTTTGAAGATAGGGCTTATGTCCAAAATACAATAATGAAAAACCATGACATGGCAATTTGGAAATAACATTCCACGAAGACAATTTTGTCCCTCTTCAGAGCCCTGGGTAATGCACATCCCACACCCTAGCATGTTTGTATTAGAATAAACACCTTGGGTAAAGAATTGTTCCATCTTAATGCATTTAAGCAAAATGCTAAAATGAATTTTCAGCTGAGCTTTCACAATGCTCTTTGCAAGCTTTCTGCCTTCATTAAATTGTCAGGAAAATGCAGGTTAATTTATTATGGACAATCACATCCATTCTCTGTACGGCTTTGCCCAAAGAAACCCAGGCCCAACATGGTAACATCAGAACTATTCACCTCACATTTTCTCTTGAAAGATAAAGAAAACAGAACCATTCTGCCTTGCTCTTGAAGAAAGACAGAGCCTCCCCAAGACCCTCAGAACTCCATCTGGCTCCAGTCTTTCCCAGAGTTTGCTGGCCCAGAGACAAAGCACATTTATTTCAGATGGATCAACACTGTCACCCAGTGGACAGTCAACTAGGCAGGCTGAGGCCTTAGCCTTGCTCTTGGCTTGAAAGGCAGATACTGAGAGCCAGTGTTTGAATAGGAACCTGTTTGTTTTAGGTGATCATGAGTAATTGTTGATATTCTCTTACAGGGAACTGGGAGGACCTCAGCCGACAAGTCTTTGATTTGGATGTCACAGATGAGTGCAACTTAAGGCGGACATACATTTTCATTGTGCTACTGCTTTTTTTTTTTTTTCTAAGCTACCAGTAAATTTATAGGAAGCACAGACTATAAACCAAGCTTGCACAGTCTACCAAGACTCACAGGATCAAACAGGCTTGCAGGAGCAGGGTAATATTTGATCACCCGCCAGGTCTGTGGGAAGACTTCCCGATCACAGAGTAACATTCATTGTTCATTGTTCATAGTGACAGGGATGTGTATTTTGAAAACTGAAAACAGATTTTTTTTGTGTGCATATGTGTGTTGAAATCTGAGGAAGTTATTCACTTTACCGTAGTGAAGTCAGTGGATGAGCTACCTTTGCTTTCTCTATTTGGTATATATCTCAAAAGACATGTACAGATGCAGCCTCTGTTCCATCTCATTTGTCTTAAGTCTCTTTCTCTTGTCTAAACTGTCATTTGAACACTTGCAACAAACTGGCTTACCTTCATATTAAGGTAAGAGGCTCTTTGCCTATAAATATTAGTGTTAGCAACATCATAATTATTACAACAGCAGTCATGTTTGTTACTCCTAAAATTCAACTTTTATAAAGTACCTGTAGACTAGCAGATGAAATCATGGTATTTTTTTTAGCTGGAAGGGTCCTGTGAGATCATCCAGTTCATTGCTTCTCATTAAAATCATATAAGGAAGCTTTTAAAAAGCACCGATATCCCAAATAGCCAGACAAAAGAATGCTTATTGTATGAATCCTTTAAGATGAAATTCTAGAAAAGGAAAACCTAATCTATAGTGACAGCAGATCAGTGATTGCCTGGAGATGAAGTTGGAAGGACTTACAGCTAAAGAGTCAAAAGAAAATTTGGGGGGTGATGGTAATATTTTCTATCTCTATTATACAGGTGGTTACATGAGTCTATACATTTGTCAAAAGTTGTTGGAACTGTACACTTAAAGTGAGTGCATTTATATTGTATGTAAAATATATCATAATAAAGTTGATGTAAAGAGAATACTGATGCTGGGTCTTACCCACAGAAATACTGATTTAATTGTTCTAGGGCAAGGTCCAGAAATCATTATTTTTTCATGCACCTAAGGCATCAGCCAGGGTTGAGAGCCACTGATCTAATCCAGTCCTCACCTCTACCAGTTGAGATTAACCCAGGTTGTAATGGGAGATGCAGGACTAAAAATCAGATCTATAGGTACCTTGTGCCCCAAACCTTTACCTTTACTAATAATATTCCTTCTCTCTGGAACTTCTTTCTCCTCCTCCTTCTTCCTACCTCTTTCTATCAAAATCCCTCCCACCTTTAGAGCCTAGCTCACATATCACACTTCGCAGGAAGCCTTAGGCTGCAACTCTTTCCACTGGACTAGAAGATCCATGGCAGGAGGGACTGTGGCTTTTTTATTTTTGTATCCTCGGTTCCCAATACCGTGCTTGGCACAGAGCATTCAATAAACATTTGTTGAACTGAAAAATTCCTGGAAGGGAATTAACATTTATTACACGTCCATGATGTGCCGGGAATTGAAACAAGCACTTTACGTACATTATTTTACTAAATTTTTATAATTTTATGAATTGGTTATCATTTCCCCCTTTGGCCACCTCAGTGTTAACAGGGTATCCAATTTTTAACTTCACTAAGAGTAATTATAAGGATAATCCAACAGTTATAAGAAGACCTGCAGTCACGGGGGTACCACAGAAGGTTGTGATTCAAGCTGATTCATTTCTGCATTCCTACTAGCCTACTGTGCACTCTGTGAATTATTTCTAAGTCTGGCAAGCATCATACACAACAGTCATTTAAAAGAGTTATATATCTCAAATCACATACCAAAAAAATTCCTGGGATGACATTGTGACTTTGAACCAGAAGTGGACTTTTGCTGCCAGTAAATTTAGATGCAGAGATGATGTTGTATTTGATCAATCGAAAGGAATCCAAACAACACTGAAAAAAGAAAAAATTGTAAAGATATTAAATCCCAAGTAACAAATCTTTTGCTCCCTTCATCAGTATTTGTATCTTTGAACCAAAAATTCCAGACTCTATCCCCACCACTTTATTAGATATGCCTTCATAAGCCACCAAAGACCTCTCTCTGTATTGCCAAGCCCAGTGGACAATTCCATGTTTCTTTTATTACTTGACCGCTTTGTGGCATTTAAAATTTTTGAATCGTACCTTTTGCTCTGTCTCCTGGGCTTCTGTGGCCCCATTCTCTTCTGTTTTCTTCCTATTTCTCTGTCTTCCATCCTAGTCTTTGTCATGCACGCCTTTTCTCTACTTGGCCTCTAAATATCTACTGTACTAAAATCTCCAGTTTTGCCTCCCACCATTCACTCTCTTCACACAGTCCTTGGGTAACCCATAAGTTTAACTATTTATGTCTACACCAAGTATCTTCCAAAGCTAGTGCTCTCCTCTGAGAGCCAGACCTGTAGATTGAATTGCTTACTTCCTGATGTCTCCATTTTGATGCCACTCAGGTACCTCAAGTCAGCATTCCCAGTCTAATTTTTTCATCTTTTTCTTCAAATATTGTTATGGCAGATTAAAGATGGCTATAAATCCTTTGCCATGCCACTCGTCGAGTGATGGGGGTCTATTTCCACTCCTCTGGTCTGGCCTTTGGCATGTTTTGACTAATCACATACTGCATAACTGCAGAGATCTCCAACTTCCATTTTCACCTCTTGGAACACTCCTTCTCAAAACACAGACCCCATGGTGTGAGGAAATCTGAGCAGCTTTGTGGAAAGGCCCTCCTGAGGAGGACAGAGACCCCTGGCCAGCAGCCATAACTGAGCTCCCAAATGGCAGAAGCACCACCTGCCAGCCATGTGAATGAGGCTGTTCTTCAATCCTCCAGCTGTACTCAACCTTCCCCAGCCAGTGCTACCTGAAGCAGAGTCAAGCCATCCCTGTTAAGTCCTGAGCAGGGTCATGAGCAAACATATGACCATTGCTTTAAGATTCTAAGTTTCTGGGGGGTTTGTTTTGCAGTGATAGATGACAGACATTTCTTCTTCTCCTCCTGAATTCCTTATCTCAACAAGGGGCACTGCCCATTCTTCTAATTGTCCATATGAGAAGCTGAAAGACATTTTAAACTCTTCCCTCACTCAACATACTAAATTTTATAGAGTCTTGCTTCTAATTCTCTCTCATACTCAGCATCCTTTTCCATCCCACTGTCACAGCCTGATCATTTCTCACCTGGTAAAATGTAGTAACAGGCCTCCCTGTCAGTCTGAAATTTTCTGGATCATTCTGTCAAAATGATCCTTCTAAAATAAAAAATGTCTTCATGTTACTTCTGTGCTTAAAATCCTTTAATGAACGCTCTTACCGTCAAGGAGAGTTCAAATTCCTTATTAGATCTCACAATCAGGCTTTCATGAACCTCTAGCTGCTAGCTCTTTCAACATGCACCCCCCAATACTGATTTATTTCCAGTCTCCCAAATTCATCTTCCAATTTCCTATCCTCTTGCCTTCCGACATGCATTCTTCCAACATGCCTTCCAAAATGCAGTTTGTGGGAAATGTTCTCTACCAAGTTAATTCTTATTGGTCCTATAAGACACTTCGTGCCCGAATGTTCTGTTCACACTTCTGATCCATCACTCAATTCACTGTGCTGTGCTTGTCTGTTCTCTGGATTGTCTTTTCCTCATGGACAAAATCAGAGTCTAATTCATTTTTCTACCTCTAGTTCCTGTCACATGCTCCAGCATTTGTAGGAACTCAGTAAATGTTGGTTATCTGATTTAATGAATATATAGAACTGTGCTGTCAAAAATGCTCCTTGGACTGATTATATCCAAGTAGACAGTGTTTTGGAATTATTTCCTCATTGTTAAAAGCGTTCAGCCAGGAATGGCTTCTTTTATCAGCTGCACTGGCCTCTACAATTCCTGCTGGGCAAACATACGAAGCCCCTTCCACACCTCCTACCCGCACAAGCCCAAGCACATATTCCTGAAATGCTAATATGAACCATTCCTCCCAATCCATTCACCTCATTCAATTCCACTCTTGCTTCCCTTTGCTGCTGATTTTCTTACTCCATACTGCTATATGGCATGCGGTGGTGCTTATGAGCACAGGTCCTAGTGTAAGACTGCCTGGTCTGAACCTCAGCCCACCAACTTCCTAAGCGAGTAACCTTGGACAAGTGACTAACTGTCCTTCATCTCAGTTACTGACCTGTGTTCAACCTCATATGCAGAAAGACAGCTATTTAGAGTTCTTTTGAGAATCAAATGATATCACAGGTAAACAGTCGTTGCAACGCAGTAAGCACTCAATAAATATTTGCTCTCTTGATCTTATTCTGACTTTGCCATTTCTGATCAGTTCAGCAAACATTTACTGTCTATTAGTTGCCAGGCATGAGGGGGTGGTGAGGTGGGCAGGCACTGTCCACACCGAGGATATCAGATCCCTTGGGTTTGATGCACTTTGTTGTCATTCCAGTGAGGAGCTGAATGTTCCGTAAGAATGACAATAGAATGTTAATTGCAGTTTAACAATGTAAGAAGAATGCTGGTCTGTAAGATATTTACTATTTCCTCTTAGAAATGGGGAAACTGAGGCTTGGGAAATTCCATAATTTGACCAAAAACACACAAGTAGTAAATGACAGCTGGACTTTGAACAAGTGTGCATTGTTTTCTATTATTGTACTGCTGCCTCACTGACTTCTGAAGATGAAATACCTATAGCATACTTCTGAGTTGATTTATGTCTATTAATAGAGGGGATAGGACATGTAACCCAATAGCCAGAACAGAAATCAGAATGCTAAATCCAGATCTGTCACTCTCAATGTGACTGTAAATTTTCTGACTCCTTTGTGCCTCAGTATTAACATCTGTAATGTAGGGGTAAGTTCACATTTCCACAAAAGTTCTAGGGAAGTTATGAGGCTTATAAAACCAAGTTTTGTGGGACTTCTCTGGTGGTCCAGTGGTTAAGACCCTGTGTTTCCCCTGCAGGGCACATTGGTTCCATCTCTGGTCAGGGAACTAAGATCCTGCATGCCGTGTGGCTAAAAAAAAACAAGTTTTTGTTTAGGGGAAAAAAAATCAAGTTTTGTGCATTTTAATTATGCTTAAAGAATTATTAAAAGATGCTGAAGTTTGTTTTAAAAATGTTGCTTAAAACTGGCATTCCTGGGTAGCTAGAAGAGTATTTTTTATTATCACTAAATTATTCAATGTTGGCTTCATTATCTTTACCCTGAACCTGAGGAACTTAGTATTAAGAAATGTGAAAAATACCCAATTATGTTTGTTGCAGTCATGCTTTTTGATATGTCTTGATGTCTCCCCTCGATAGAAGCACATTTCTACACAACGATGGTTATATATTTACTTGTCATAAGAAAATCCATGCTTGCAAATATAAGACAGTATATCAGTACTTGCCTTAATGCCCCCCCAGATCTATTTTCAATGTCTTTTTTTCCCCTTTCTCAGCATAATGTTTATTAGTGAATTTAGATACAGGCCAACTTAGAAGTGGATCTTCTTTTATGGAAAGAGAGGCAGATAATTTCAATAGAGTACTTTTGCTCTGATCAATTGTGTACTCATTATAGTAAAAGTTTATATATATGTGTGTATGCTAGTGTGTGCATGTAGTGGAATAGTTCATATATTCAAAAAATATGAAGAATAATAAAACAAACTACTACCCAGCTTTATCAAATCTTAATATTTTACTACATTTGCTATAAATATATATATAGTTTTGGCCACGCCACATGGCTTGTGGGATACTAGTTCCCTGACCAGGGATTGAACCCGGGCCTTCAGCAGTGAAAGGTGGAGTCCTAACCACTGGACCGGCAAGGAATTCCCCATTTTTTTCATTATTATAATTTTAGATATAACCAAAATTTCCAAGGAGTCTTGCCTGATTTTACTCAACTTTGTACCCTGATCTTGGTATATGCCATTCTCATGTATGTTATACAAATATGTCATAATCCATAATCTATCAGGGTTAAGATTTTTAGCTGCCAGCAATAGAAACAAACTGACTAATTTAAGTAAATAAACAAAAATAAAGGAACTTATTCAAGAACTTAGAAAACCTTTGGAAGGGTGGAAGAATCAGGTTTGCAGGCTTCACTGCCGGGGAAAACATCCAGTGGGGACACCACAGTCACAGCTGTGATGGAAGAGACTCTACAGTTTGCACTGCCGGCCCTGACCAGGACACGGCTACGAGAGCTACAGCCACTGCAGCTTCTGGAAGCCACTGGAGCTGCTCCTCCCACCTAAAGGGGGTCTGGGCAGCCTCTGCAGCTGCCTGAAAGTCTGGGGCAGGCTCTTGGGATTGGTGGAGCCTGAATCATGTGCCTGGACCCTAACTTCAGAAGAGACTGAGAAAGCAAGAATCTGGCGTTTTTGGCATCTAGAGTGGAAATGCGCTCTGCTTCAGCAGGTAGGGGAATCCCCTCATGTGGAAAGTAGGTTCAGAGGCTGGATGCTCAAAACAAATTAGCAGTTGTCCACAATTTATACATTCTCTTGTTAACGGACATTTAGGTAGTTTCCAATTTTCCACTATCACAAATTGCTGCAATGAAATTTCTGTACCTTTTTTTTGTACATAAGACTTTAATTATAATGTAGTTAAACTTATCTACCCTTTCCCTTATATTTGTGGGGGGTTTTCTTGTGTTTAAGAATTTATTTTCTACCTCAAGGTGATAATGATATTCTCCTTATGCTTCTTCCACATGTTTTATTATTTTGGCTTTTTATATGTAGCTCTTTAGTCTACCCGGGGTTTATGATGGGAATTGGGAATCTAATATAGATAGTTAGATAGATAGATAAGCAGCTGTAGCACAACATTTGGAATAGGCCATTATTTCCTCTCTGGTTTGTAATGTTATCTCTGTTGTATATCAAGTTTCCATATGTGTATGGGGCTGTTTGGGGCTATCTATTCTGCTCCATTGGTCTAACTAGGCTGGTGCCAATACCACGATATCTTAGTAACTAACACTTCAAAAATGGTCAGCAAAACCTCCCTTTGTTTTTCTTCAAGTGTATTAATGTTACTTCTAGAATTAGCTATCTTACACCCCAAAGAGCAAAATGATAAAAAAAAAAAAGAGAACATTTTCATGTATGGTTTGTATGCAACATGAGCCACAAAGAGCAACAATACCACCTTTGCCAGTGGCTGGACAGTAGCAGAGAGCTCAGAGAAGGAGGCAGGGAGTTATCATCAAAGACATCAGGTGTGTTTGGAGTTAAGGCTTTGATCTCCCACCCTGTAAAGAACAGGCTGCTAGGAACTCCAGTCTCAGTGATACTCTCTTGTTTTCCCATGACCACTTACTCCTCTATCCCCATGTTTGCCTTCACAGGGGAACACAGAGTGTATCAACATCAGGGCCCCTGGAGACGCCTTCTGAGCATCCCTGAGTAATTTCCAATGTGCCAGCTAGTGTGCTAAGAGAGGTACATGATTGCTGAAGATCTCATAGCTAGTATGCTCTGCTAGTGTGTTATCAGGATCGTATACTGTTGTCCCTCTACCAGGTGTCCTCTGTGCACAGGATTGGGCTGGAAATTGAACTAGAGCATGCAAACCATATGAAACAACGATTGCACATCAGATGGGCTTTCTTGTGCATGGAGCTTATTTTTAATTCATAGGCTAGGTGAATACTGGATTAGGTGAATGCTGGGTTAGGTGAAGACTTTATGGTTTTTTAATTCAAGATTCAGAGTCCAACTGTAGATTTAAAAGTTTCAGTTAGGGTTTGCAGAAATAGGCCATTATTGAATTGATAATTCATCTCTTCAAATGTCACTGCAACTTGTATAGCCAAGCCATAAAAATAATTCTACATTTAAATATGAGATGATTGGGCTTTGATTTCTTACAACAAACTTGAAAGCCATTTTAGAGCTGCCTCACACAGTGCCTGCTTGCTTTATCATTGTAGATTTTAAAGGATTTGGACTTCATTATTTGCTCCCAATTCTAGCCTAGGGTCAAGGCCCTCCATGATCTGGTCCCAACCCTGCCTATTCTATCTTCCACATTCTAAGCATCAGTGAAACCAAACTGCTTAGCATTCTTCTGATTTGTCCGCACCATCCCTCCTTCATGCCCCTGTTCTGCTGCTTACTCGCTGGGTCTTTAGGGGTGAGAAGGGCTCGGTGGGATTAAATATTGTTACCCCTTAGGTGTGTCCTGGATATTAAATGAAATCTTGCAAGAACACTGTTTAGCATGGTACCTAGTGTATAGTAAGTGTTCAGTAAATATTTACGGTCCCTGACCCAGTATCCAAATTCTCCTCATCACTCGAGACCCTACTCAAAGGCTTCCTAAAAAATCCTTTAAAAAAATTTCTCCCTCCTCAAAACTTCCTCAGTGTTCCATCTATCTATACTGCTCCGACAGCACTTTATTCCTTATTTTCCACTGATTAATGGCATACATTCTTAATCTCTCTGTACAGACTTGAAGCCTTGGAGGGCAGGGACCAAGTCTGTACTGCTGGCTGTGACTGTACACCTGTGGGTGGAAGATGACAATTATTGGTTGAATGAAGTCATTCCATGGTCAGGGGTCTGGTAGCACTGCTTGTTTAGCGGCATTAGCAAAGTCTGCTGACAGTGCTTCAGGCACCGGAAACATTTCCCTCGTGGCATTGACCACTTTTCTTAAAATTCATTGTCTTCACCAAATGTGAAGCAATATTAGGATTGAGAGCTCTAGGGATTCTCTGCTCCTGGGAGTCCTGGCAGGTGTCTGCCCAAAATCAACCAAACCTCAGTGACTGGGAGACAATGTCAAGTTGATTCAATGTCTGCTGAGGTCCAGTTCCCTGGTTCGTAGACGGCTGTCTTCTCACTGTGTCCTCCCATGGTAGAAACGGGTGAGGGAGCTCTCTGGGATCTCTCATAAGAGTACTAATCCCATTCATGCGGGCACAGCACTCATGATCTAATCAACTCCCAGAAGTCCCACCTCCAAACACCATCACATGGGTTTCAACATATGAATTTGGAAAACAAATGTTCGGTCTATGGTATAATATAAACAAAAAATCTGTGGGGTCCTCTGTAATTTTTCAAGTATAAAAAGGGTCCTGTGTCCAAAAGTTTGAGAACCTCTGTCTAACCCTTTTCCATATTACAACCTCAGTCATAGTATATTCCTAGTTCAACTCTAATTACCTCTGCCTTCAACACTAAAATAACCCTCATTCTTTAATAAGTAGTGGGAATCATTAACTGGAGTGATGGATAGAGAGAGCCTGTGAATGGTACTGTCATTTGTCCTCCAGTATTTCATGTGGCTCTTATCTTCTTTTGTAAACCCTGGACACTGATTCCCATGTAGCCCTGGTCAATGAAAACTTGTAAGTTCCATGTGTGCAATAGTACTCCTGATATCTTGGCTATAGGAATATTGTTTGGAGCCATATATGTGTTTCCCAAAGTCCAGCCTAAATATTTGGATACTATGGGGAAGATAAAGAAGTTCTATCATTAAGGATCTAACTATTCTCCAGTTACAAAAGGAGATAATATATTGTAAGATAAAAAGTTATAGGATGTTTCTGGACAGAACTAAAATAGGTAAAGAATTACAGAAGAGAATGTGGCAAGGGAGTCACATTTAATTTCAAGAAAGGCACTCTCCAGGAGAACAAAAGAGGAGAGCATTGCAAGAGTCATTGATGAAGTAGTTTTGAGATAAAAGGATCCTTTGCTCTATGAGCTAGTGTCTAGGATAGTGCATCCCAATCTCTTGTGAGAATCCTTTTTTTGTGCCCTTTCATGATATTGACCTCTCTAAAGTCACCAGGGCCTTCTTTTTTTAAAAAAAATTATTTATTTATTTATTTTTGGCTGCATCAGGTCTTAGTAGCAGCGCATGGGCTTCTCTCTAGTTGTGGCGTGTGGGCTCCAGAGAGCGCGGGCTCAGTAGTTGCAGTGCGTGGGCTCTGTAGTTGCAGTATGTGGGCTCTCTAGTTGTGGTGTGCATGCTTAGTTGCCCCGCAGCATGTGGGATCTTAGTTCCCCGACTAGGGATCAAAGCCGTGTCCCCTGCTTTGGAAGGCGGATTCTTAACCACTGGACCCCCAGGGAAGTCCCACCAGTGGCCTTATAATATCTAAAATCAATGGTCTAGTTTAAGACTTTGTACTACTTGATCTTTATTCAGCAGTTCATATAGCTGACCAAACTTTTTGTTTTGTAAAACTTTTTTCTCTCCTTACTTCCACGTGATTATTCTCTAAAGTATTTTCTCCTTCTTGTCCTACCATTCTTTCGTGGTTTCCTTTACAGAATTTCCCACCATTGTTTCTTATAAACAAACAAAACCCCCAAACATTAGTGTCCCTCTGGGTTGTGTTCGTTTTTTTTATCCTTTTCCCTGAAGTACTTCATTCTTAAGCCTTCTACCACACCCAAGCCCTAATGACTCTCATGTCTATATCTCCACAGCCATATTTCTAACTTACTACCAGATATCTCTGCCTGGATGCCATGCAGGCATTTCAAACTTAAAATGCCCAAAGCTTATCTTCCCTTCCGTCTCCTCCAAGACCTCCTCCTCCTCCTTTATTCCCTATCTCAGGGAGTGGTACCGCTATCCATCCGGGAACCCAAGCCAGAAACCTGGCTTGGCGTGTCATCTTCAACTCCTCCCTCTCCATATTCAGTGGACCATTAAGTTCTCTTAATTCTAAATTAGACATGTTTCTGCAACCCAATCTCTCCTCTCTAGCCCCCAACAGCCTTCACATAAGTTCTCATCAATATTGTTATCAACAATAACATATTAGCAAGTTTCCCCTACTAGCAGGCTCTGCCATTTCCAATTTTTCTTTCTTTAGAGTGCAAGCCATCAGACTTAGGGATATCACTGCTGATAAAAGTTTAAAAAATGGTTTTGAGAACAGACATGGTGTGGGCCCCCCTTTTTCAAAAGATTTTCAGGGCACAAGAAACCATCCTCTACTCTGTTATTTCATACTAATAATTTTAGACTTATTAAAAGACTGTTCAACTTCAAAAACTAGCAAGTACCATACTCTCAGAATAGAATACAGTTCTTTAAATATATTTGGCTTTTAAAATAAAACACATGGATTTACTGGATGGAAACCACTGCTCTAGAATCTAGACTGCCATCAGAGTGATCTTTCACAAAGCAAAAATGACCACGTTTCCCTAGCTTGCAGACATCTGTATGTATTATATAACCATATACATTTATCCACAGAATCTACATCAATATCATTTTACTGGCTTTTAATGGCTACACAGTACTATTCATTGTATTGTCATGCTGGTGACATGTCTGTCATGGTATATTTTAAGGATTTTTTAAAATATTAAATTTTAAATATTCCTTGTCACGTATCACCTTGAGACCTTACGATAAAAGCCACTCTTCAGGATAGCATAGAAGTCTAGTTACAATCTGGTCTCACTTCACCTACTCCTCAGCAAGAACTTCCCCTAAACATGCCACTGTCAAATGAAAAATAATGCACAACCTAAAAGTTGAGAGTTATGTTTTATTCGGCAGACATTCTTAGGACTTCAAGCCCAGGAGACAGCCTTTCAGATAAACGCTGAGAAAACTGTTCCAAAGATCAAAAGCGGGCAGCCAGGATATATGGGAGTTTTTGCACCACCACCACTAGTCGGAACAAGGGGCTACTGTTAATAAAAGAAAACTAGATATCCCAAGTTAAGGAATTTAGTGTTTTTCTACGTATGGGAAGATGCAAGAGTCTGGGCTCACTGAAATCATTCCTTTGATATGCACCTCAGCTATCCGGGTCTCTCAGTCAGAAGCAATTCCCTGCCCCTTCTCCAAGGGGACATTCGTCAAGGTCTGTGTTGGTCTGAATTGTGTTCCCTCCCTCCAATGCATATGTTGAAGCCCTAACCCCCAGTGTGACTGTATTTATATATCTGTATCTATGCCATATCATCTATACATTTTTAAATAGTTATATAGCACTTTTTAAACCATAAAGATATGGAAAAAAATCCTCAGTATTTCCCTTAATGTCAAGCAAACAAGCCTTCCCATTTTTTCTTAATATATTTCTTGTTAACCCATTGCCAAAGGTCACAAAATACATGTGTGCCTTAGGATATTTAGGCCATCATATAATACACACAAATGGAAAAATTTCAAGAGCATGGCTTATTAACAGCAATGTTGGCTAACACATATCACTATTGTGTCAAGTGTTGTGCTGTCACAGGTGCTTTTTCTCCATTTTGAAATTTAATTTCCATATCCTATGATGTGGTACTATTATTATCCTCATTTTACAAATAAGGAAACTGAAATTTGGAGCGATTAAGTGATTTGTCCTAAGCCACACCACTAACCAAGGACTTCAAAGAAAATAAGGCGGAGGCTAATTATGTTGCTCAGTTTGGAATTAATATTTTCTCACCAAAAATACATTTTTGGGACAAAATAATAAATATATCTTATTACATTGATTTTACAATAGGAAAAGTCTCTAAGGAAAAAAAACTTATTTTTGTCTGCTTATCTAGTTAACCATCTAAGACAAAATGACTTCATGTGATTAGCTAGAAAAAATATTCTCGTCTATGCTGGTATTGAGTTATATTTAATACAGGTTCTTTTAGATTCTTACTTAAATTTTCAACATTTCTTATTCCTTTACCCCATTCAACTTCCTCTTATAGAGAAAACCAAATGAAGAAAAATGTGAAAATAAGGAGTGATGGGCTGTTAAGTATAATTATTCAGTTATCTCAGACTCTGCAGTGTCCTGGAAAATTATCATCCAGCAAATATTCACTACCGTACTGTCAAGATATGTTTTTTTTTTTTTACTATTACCTTGAAAGTTTCATTTTCTTGCCTCTTTTCGGAAAGAAAGGGGGAAAAGTAGAGTACAATCCCTTTGCAGCAAAGAAACAGTATTTTGTGTTATCAGTGCACTTTAGCATTACTTTTTTCATTGAACAAATTTTGACATTGATAATTCTGTAGATCAACTTATACCTCAAACACCCTTTGTCAAAATTTATCTACTGACCCTCTAGGATCCTGTGTCTACTGGACTGGGTCTGAGGTAGTAGCCATGGCCCAAGTGTTCCCAGAACTTATAGCGGAACTGGGAAGATTCACAACAAAGCTTGAAGGCATTTTTCATACAGCAGATCTTAGTTATAAGTATGCTTTTGGCAGTAGCTTTGCACCACAACCAGGGTGAGCTTTGATTCCTCCTGAGGTTGACAGCCACATCCTTGCCCCCAATCTTAAGACCTTTTAGACCCTTTTAAAAATCTTCATCTTTATGACAGACTAACTTGGAATAGAAAATAATAAATGTTGTAAGGAAAGTATTAGCACTTTATTTTATTCTTATTTATTTATATGTCTCATTGAATGCCAAACTTTCTTGAGGGTACTTTTTTTTTCACTTTTGTATCTTCCACCAAGAAAAATTACTTCTAGTCTACAATCAATACATATTTATTGAACTGATTAGGAATTTCAACTGGAAAGGCACAATACAGAATTACTAAATTTCTGGCACCTCATTACTTGGGTTTGGATTCTAACTCTGCTATTTACTTCCTGTATGACCTGGTGCAAGTGACTAAAACTCTCTAGGTCTAATTTCCCCAACTCAAAAGTTGATTAAATGAGATAATGAATGTAAAGTACTTGGCACTTCTTAAGTGCTATTTATACAATGAGTATTTACTGGGCTCCTACAATGCTTTAGGTTAAAGGTAGGTGCTGGGGATAAGAGTACAAAACAGGCGAGGTTCCTGTCTTCATGGAGCTCAAGGTAGTTGGAGAGACACACATAAAACAAATAATCACACAAATAAATTAATTACAAATTGCCATGAAAAAAAGTTAAGAATTCAATGCGTGGTTGTATGAGCAGGGCCTGATATAGATTGTTGAGGAAGGATTCTCTGAGGGAGTGGCATTTAAGCTGAAACTTGAAAGATGAAGAGATTCTCTATTTCCTCTCGTTCCTCAACTCTCTAATCTGGCTTCCATCTCTCTACCTAAATAGCTCTTGCTAAGGTCACCAGTGGTTTCCATGTCACTATAATATATACATCCGGCATTTTTCATCCTCTTACTTGACCTCTTAGCACTCAACGCAGTTGATCACTCCCTCCTCCTGGAGACGCTGTCTTTCCTTGGCTTCTCTAATAATAGACGCCTCCTGATCTCTTATCCTCTGACTGCCTCTTCAGTCAGGCCCCTTTGTAGGTACATCTCCTTAAGTGTTTGGATAGCCTCACCGTGAGCTGTAATTGTGAATAAAAACGCAGTCCTTTTGAGTCATAAAAAAGAAGTGTGTACACGTGAAGGCATTTTTTCGCCCTTCTCCTCGCTTCCGGTGCGCTGTATAAAACCACGAATATAAAACTTTCAAGTTCCACTCGAGAGGCCCCTCTCCCGCGCGCGGGCAGCGCCTGTCCACAGGGCAGGAACGGGAATTCAACCTGACCCTAGCAGGCAGGTTTACCCGAGGCGCGGGACGAGGGTGTGGTCAGATTTCGCGCGGTTTTCCAGACCTCCTCGGCCACGCCCGCCTGAGACGAGCCCGGCCCAGCTCCACGCGCAATCCTCACAGTCGAGTCCTCCACCGTCCCAGCATTCCCCGCGCCCCTACCATCGAGAGCAGCTTCCGGCGTCGCTGGTGTAGGTGGGTGAAGAAGGAGCGGGCCTTCGCCGCCCTGTCTTAGTTCCTCGCGCTCTCTCGGGCAACATGGCGGGTGTGGAGGAGGCAGCGTCCTGCGGGAGCCACCTGAATGGCGACCTGGATCCAGACGACAGGGAGGAGGGAGCTGCCTCTACGGCTGAGGAGGCGGCCAAGAAAAAAAGACGGAAGAAGAAGAAGAGTAAAGGAGCTGCCACAGGTAAAGGGAGTTTTTATGTCTTCCCAGTCCCCGCCGGGATGGCCGAACGGCTCGACTCAGGCCCGGCGGGACTGACAGGGACTAGGGACTTAGAATCCTGGACTGATTCCCAGGACTAAACGTGTGTCCGGGCCGAGCTGCAGATTTCCAGGCCCGGGGAGAGGCGGCTCCTCGCGTGGTATTAGGGACCTGGTGGGGGAGGGGTGGAGAAGAGGGTGCCTCAGCTTCTGTGGGGTCGTTGGGCCGGAGCCCCTGCATTGCTGGCGCTTAGCTCCCACGCAGACGGTGCGACGGACCTGAAACCGTGCCCAGGGCCCAGCCCTCTCACCTTCCTCGCGGATTGGCCTCCTCCTCAAAAATCTGGTTCTGACCCATACTGCCGCCTCCTTGCTGGAGCAACGTGGGACATATTTTCGTCGAGGGTTGGGGGTGGAGTAACCGAGTCTTAGCGCCTCAGCAGCACCTCCCCCCACCATCCCAGTTTACGGAGAGATTTGTGTGGCGCGCAGCCGTTTTGGGGTGGGTGTGTATGTGTGTGAATGCCCACGCGCTCTTGTTACTGAGTAGTAATAGCAGGATGTGTGGTGGTGCGACTCTTCACCTGCCTAATCCCACAGTATCGTCAAGCTTTTGGGCTTTTAGGCCTGGATTATGATGCCGCTTGTAGGCAGTCTGGGTAGGATATTCTGTGGGTCCGAATGGAGCTTTTCTAAATCTACTGGTAAGGCAAGGAAAACAGCTGAAAGTTTTCAGTTGGATTATATTATGAGTTAGAAACTTAATTGTTTGATTGTGAGAAGTCAGTGTTTTTGTTGCATCAAGACCTTGGTTTTAGGAAGAGTTATTTGTACTGTTAAAATCAGCCACAGAAAGAGTGAGAGGACAGTGGAGAAGCCAGAAGTGATAAAGTGGAGTTGAGAGAGGTTAGAGAGGGTTAACCTGTATCCTTTTGAAGTTTTGATTAGATGGGAGTTGAAGAGGGAGAGCTGTAGGGGCTAGGATGCTTCCAGAGCAAAATTGAATCCCAGGATATAGTCTGGTGGCAGTTCCTGGCTTTCAGATGAAATCCAGACTCTTCAGTTTGTCCTTTTAAGGTGTTTAGCAGACTGACCCTAATATATCTTTAACAGTTCCATCTCTCAGGATGAATTCTCTGCATAGCCGGCATGTCACTTCATTATGTGCTACATGGTAATACTACCTCTTTTTACGCATACATATTACTCATATAGCTACATTCTTATCACTTCTACAGCAGGGCCTGCTCTTGTGCTTAGCTGTTGGAGAAGTTTGTTTTTTAGTAATGGAATGTCTTTTCCTACTTATTTTTATTTTACCCAGCCCGGCTTGACAATTTCTTTCTTCCTGAACCCCGGAAGCCCCCAGGGCCCCATAGAAATCCTCTTACTAAGGCCTTCAGCATTTATGGCCCATCTCAAGTCCTTGCTTGGTTAATAAATTATTTGTTGTAGTCTAATTGTTAAATACTTTAAAAAAGTTAAAACTACTTAAGGGTAGGGAACAACTTACAGTTTAACTCCTAGCACAGAGAATGTGTAATGTGTATTTTGTTGAACGGGCAGTACCACTTAGATATGGAATATTTTTCTTTCGTTAAATAAATTTTATTCTGCTTCAAGTAATGTTCTGCTTTTGTTTTATGAACGCTTATCAGGAAGACTTAACATGTTTTTTAGAATCCTTAGAACATATTTTAGTGGAAAGATCTTTATTAGATTTGATTTATGTTATTATATTTGATCAGCAGAGCAACAGGAACCTGATAAAGAATCAGGAGCCTCGGTTGATGAGGTAGCAAGACAGTTGGAAAGACAAGCATTGGAAGAGAAAGAAAGAGTTGATGACGATGAAGGTAAATGGTTAATTTGATTTTTGTGGTTAGGAAAGCAAGAAAATATGACATTCTTTAACCAAAGTTGCTTATTTGTCCATATAGTCCAATATTCTCTGATGTTTTACTTAACTGATGTTAAAGCCTCAATGTCACAGATGAAAAGGAAAATGTATTTAGTTATTAGCAACTCTTTTAAAAGTTGGATATGTTAAATGCTCAAATAACACAGATGTCAACTTTAAAAATGTACTTAACAAAAGGCCGAGTAGTGGGTATTAATAAGATAAAATTGAATGCCTGTTTATTTAACTAACTTTTATTGAACAGCTAATATGTACTAGGCACTATCTTAGGATACTTTCATGCATTCTCATTTTACCCTCACAAAAACCAAGCAAACAGGAAATGATAGTTATATGATTTGCCCAATGTGACACAGCTAGTTTGTGTAGAATAACAGAGCCAGAGTTTCAAACCTAGCACCTGATTCCAAGTCTATTCCTTTTACTCTATCAAAGGTACTTCTCTTTATTGTCAAAGGAGCATGTTGGAGTGCTCCTCAAATCTATTATGAATTTCCTGACCCCAGATCCTTGTGGTATTTTGGAGCTTTTGCCAAAGATTTCTTTAAAGACAACAACTCTTGGAATTGTAGGAATTGATGCTATCAGTAAGACAGTGGAGGGAGTGATTAGTTAGGAGAACTATTTTTATTCTACAGCCTCTTTTGGCAGAAGAGGAGATAGGGCTTCCCCATTCTTAATTATCTATGCTATGATCTACTGTTCTGCCTCAAGAACTGCCAGCTTGGGCTTATGCCTTCCAGTCCTTAGCAACAAATACGTGCTGTACTTTATCATGTTAGGATAATGCAGAGCAGTTGTTTTTCCTTTAGAAGGATAAATTCTCTGCCTTCAAGGAGCTTACAGTCAAATTTAGTGGAAAAAAGTGCCAAGAATTGTTACCAAACCCGGACACCAGGTTGCGGCAAAGGAAAGAACAGCGTTTATTGCAAAATGCCAAGCAAGGAGAATAGGCAGCTCACGCCCAAGAGACCTGAAGGGTTTTTAAAGGCAACATTAGAGGTGAGGGTTGCCAGGTGCCTGATCAGCTTGTGGACATTCTTCTGATTGGTTGGCTGTGCAGTAACAGGGTGACTTTTTGGGAATCTCAGTTATAGTTTTCTGGTTTCAGCTGATCTAGAGTATGTGTGCTGGTGGTCAGCATACAGCTAACTTTTTCCACCTGGTTTGGGGGGTTAGTATCTGCAAACCAACTCAAGGATGTGGTTCAAGATATTGTCTGTAGCCCTTGAGGAGAAACTAAAGGTCCTTTGTTTTTAATGGCCAAACTATTATTATTTAGTCTTGTTTGATTGTTTTCCTTTGTTTTTGCATTTTTCTCATGTCTCTGATTAAACTTGCTCTTTGGAACTCAGGGAAAGCTTAAGAGTCTAAAGCTTTTTTACAAAAGAGGTGGGAGACTTGGGGTCTGTCCCTGAGAAGGCCCTACAGGGTCCTGCTTGGTTTCAGATTCAAGGGAATAGTTAGCTTTTCCTTTTCCTTAAGCAAATCTCTTGTCCATTCTGCCTTGGTTTATGCTTCAGATTATAACATATTTTGAACTCTTAACAAGAAAGGTATTTGTAAATTCAAGGTAATATAATAGGTTGCTGTTGACCCACTGTGTGTAGAATATCAATCACAGTGCTAATTTGAAGACAGTGCCTGCCTTGTTTCATTACACCTCTGCAAAGTTATATGAATCTCTTGACATTGAAAGAGGAAATTTTGCTTGTCAGAATGGAAATCTTCAGTGTACTAAAGAAGATTTTTAGGAATTTCAAATATTTAGGAATTTAGTTTTCTCCAGTTTGGGTTCATTGTTTTCCTAATTCATTTTGATAATCAGGATCAACCAGTACTATTAAACTGTTGTGGGCTTCCCTGGTGGCGCAGTGGTTGAGAGTCCGCCTGCCGATGCAGGGGACACGGGTTTGTGCCCCAATCCGGGAAGATCCCACATGCCGCGGAGCGGCTGGGCCCGTGAGCCATGGCCGCTGAGCCTGTGCATCCGCAGCCTGTGCTCCGCAACGGGAGAGGCCACAACAGTGAGAGGCCCGCGTACCGCAAAAAAAAAATAAAATAAACTGTTGTGAGAAGTCTTTGAGAGGATGGAAAGCTAATATTTCAATATCTTTTTTCTAAAGGAAAACTGATTATTGTGGAGAGACAAAATATAGAGTTGGAAAGATATACTGGTATCTGCAATAAAATTTATTGAAATTTGGAGGTGGAATTGTGGGCTGAATGCTGATGGAAAGCTCATTGGAAGGAATGGGACTTAAAACCAAACAAAAGAGACCATTTTGGGGCAGGACAAAGTGTAGTGAACAGTGCAAACTGGCCTCATTATAAGACGATTCATTGAGGGAGCTTTTGAGCAGTTTTTTTCCCGTCTTTCGTTTGTTTATTCATTCATTATTTGTTTCCTTCCGGTTTTATTGAGATATAACTGGCATACAGTTCTGTGTGAGTTTAACGTATACAGCATAATGATTTGACTTAGATACATCATAAAATGATTACCAAAATAAGCTTAGTGAATATCCTAGTTATTTGCTCTTAGTTATTTTAGTTATTTGTGAGTAGATTAGCATACTTCAGAAATGATTGTTGAAATTTATTGAGCAACATTTTTAGAAATTCAGACACTTAGGTCTATTTTTGATACCTTTATTTAAAATATTTTAACTCACTGTTTAATCTTGGTCATAATCGTATTCTTTATTTTTTCTCAAAGTTTAAGTGTATGGTCATTGAGCTTCAAGCAAAGTTGTTATGAAAACCGACAGGCAGATCATGGCTATTTTGTATGTTCTTTAGCCAGCTGTTTTTTTTAAATAGTTCTTATTTTTGGTCATCAGGTTCTTTTGAAAATCTGAAAACTATGAACCTAGGAGAAGTAGAAATTTTTTTGTATACAATTTGATCCAGAAAGAAGGAGAACTCTTTTTCTCTAATAACTATGCAGGAAAAGATAACTTTATTTATTTATTTATTTATTTATTTATATTGGCTGTGACTGGTCTTAGTTGCGGCACACGGAATCTTCTTTCTTTGAGGCATGCAGGATCTTTCATTGTGGCGCATGGGCCCTTCGTTGCAGCGTGTGGGCTTCTCTCGTTGTGGCACACGGGTTTAGTTGTCCCGCGGCATGTGGGATCTTAGTTCCCCAACCAGGGATCGAACCTGCGTCCCCTGCACCGGAAGGCGGATTCTTTACCACTGGGCCACCAGGGAAGCCCCAGGAAAAGATATTTTAAAATATGAGACCCCATTTACCTCTCACTGGATTAGGAATCAGGTGATATTCTTGGTTCAATTTTGCTATTTATCTGTTAGGATTATCTTGGGCATGTCCCTTAAACATTCCTTGTTACCTCATAGGGTTGCTTTAGGATCACATGAGGTCATGAAATACAGGTGTTTAACTGCAAAGCATATATAAACTATTATTATTTCAGATGAAGTCATATAGTCATTATTACAGGTATTTCAGTAACACTACTTATTTTTCTTTGCTTTAAAAAAAAGATGTTATTTAATACATGTTTTATTCTCAAAAATATCTTAATTCTTTTAGTAGAGTAAGTCAAAGTAAAGTTTACTAGTGCTTTTGATTGCACAAGTCAAATTCTGATACTTAAAGCTAACAATATACAAAATTCTAAGAGTATTGGGTCAGCTTTGTCGTATGCTATTTAAGATGCACTGTGTGTGTGTGTACTTGTCTGCTTGTGCTTGTTTCGTCCCTCTGCTTATAAGGCTTAAGTGAACTTGACATGTCTTTTCTTAGATGGAGATGGTGATGGAGATGGAGCAACTGGAAAGAAGAAGAAAAAGAAGAAGAAGAAGAGAGGACGTTAGTGTCTTTAGTTAATCCTACTTGCCAAATTAGAAGTGGTTTATTAACCAGCAGGTTTGAAGAGTAGATTTGAAGTTGCTTAAGATCCTGGTATATGTTAGGGAAATAAATGTAGGCTTAATGGAGGTAGAATTTAGTGAAACTCACAGCTATTTGGCAAGTACTTTGGTTTAACAGTCTTGTTATTTTCTTTAGCTGTATTCAGCCAGGGGATGTTAATAATAAATTTGTTGTATTTTACTGCATGTTAGGGATGAGTTCCTAAAAACTTTATAATTTAAATTTTGAATAATTCAAATAGTTTTGTCAGTGATGACTAAAGTAATGCCACCAAGTGGTAATAGGATAAACATAGTTTGCAGTTCACCTGCCAGTTTTGATATTACGAGATTCTTGGCGAATATTTAATGAGGAGTCCCATTATTTAAAATTTGTGTGTATGGTGAATTTTTATTAATAACATGTATTGTAGTATTTCAGATTCACTTAATATATGATCCTACTTGTATTTTATTTCTATAAACGATATAACCAAACACCTTCATAGACCTGAAGCTCTTAGGGAGACTAAGGGGAGACTGTATAGTATAGACTAAGGAGACTGTATATAGACTAAGGGGAATAAAGTTTGGGTTGAGAATCAGAACAAGTTCTAATCTTGGATGCCCTTTGGTTATTGGGGACCATTGAGTGTCTGGCTAAACCTTCCTTTAAAATCTTTAGGCTGAAATTTTATGAATGAGAATATTGAGGGTTTGACTTTCATTTTTATCTCTGGGTTGAAACACTTAAATTATTTTTTAAGAAAGCTATTGGCTCTGCCAGCCATTCCCCTGATATGTCTCTAGGTGGAGATGGAATAGCCTTCTTTCTAGTCAGGCATCTATCCTGGTTAGATCCTTCTACTCAGGATGTCAGTTCTGCCCCTAGCATAATCTGTATTTAATGAGCACAGATTACTTGCATTCCAGGAATCTCCAGGTATTATGATGTCTTGTTCCTTCCATTCAAAAATTGTTCATAGTGTGCTTGTGAGACGTATTACCCGAGATTGGCTTGAGAAAGATCTATTTCTCCAAATACTCTAAAATTGCTTCCTAATGAAGGTAGATAAGCAGGGAGGAGCATTAAGAGGCTGCTTTGTATTTGCCCTTGGTAGAATTCTTCCACTGACAGATGTTTTATTATGATGCCATCAGCCTTTGTTGTGCCTCCTCTGAGGATGTTGTTGAACTTACTGTTCATTATATTTCTTTATGAGCAGTCTTGAGAGACCCTTTTTTGTCTGGTCTTAGTATCAAGAATAATTGTGCTTTTCCTGAGTAGTTAATGTGTTTTATTGCAGAAGCACCATGAACTATGCAAATAACCTAGCCTTTTTTTTTTTTTGATATTGGCTACTAGAGGATTTAGAGCCAAATCTGGTTTTGTATCGGCCTTATTTCAGGTTCTATTTTAGGTTCTTTCTGTGTTTTGATTTTTGCTCTCTGATTTGCTTTGAATGTCTCTTATTTGTGTAGGCTGTCATAAATCACTTATGAAATAAGCCAAATACTGTAATCAGGGGCAGTTTACTGCCCTCATTTTCCTCATCTATAAAGTGAGAGAATTGTAAGTGATAGTTAACAATAACTGCAATACAGATATTTATAATTATTCATAATTTTAGATAATAACTTGGACATAGTACGTTATAAGTTTCAAAGGTTATCCAAGATTTCATCTAGTTCCTCATTTTGTAGATGAGGAAACTGAGGCTTGGCACATTTAGGCATTTGTCCAAGTCACAGCTAATAAGTGGTAAAGGCTAGGCTTCAACTTATTTCAATGACAAATTCTTTATTTTTCTCTAATGAACTTCTTGAGTCCTTTAACTATTTTGTCTTAATAATTTGTGGACAATATAAAAGGCATCTTTATTAGATTTGTAGATGAAATATAAAGCTGAGGATGATAATACTTTGGTTGACAGAAATCAAGATTTCAAAAGAAAACTGAGACAATAGGCTAATATTAACAAGCTGAAATTTAAATAAGCATATATAAAGTTAGTATAAGGTGATAGAATCCTAAGGATTTTGAGTGCTTATACAGTGTGAACCAAAAAGCTAGGAATCTTAACCTTTCAGTAGCAGTAGGATTTTTAGAATCAACAGTGTATTATATTAATTGTACCTTATTTGAACTATTTAATAGAAGTCAATTCTAGTACCAACTTAAAAGGATCACTGACAAGGTTGATGAATATGAGTGAAAGTGTTAAGAACCGCATCCCTTAAAGTGGTTTCTCATCATAGAGAGGAAGGAAGCAGTAGAAATGAAAAGTAAATTTTTTTTAACTGCGAAGAGTTAAGTAGAACTAACAGATGAAAGTAACAGGGAATTAGTGTTGGAAGAGCTTTCTAACAGTTACAGTTCTCCCCAAGTGAATGTATTTTAGCTTGGGAATAGTGATTGCCTCCGCTGTCAGGCACTTAGTGCCATCCGTCAGGGGTGTTAGAGGATTCCTGGATTTGAGTGTGAAACTAAATTAGATGACCTCTAAGGTCATTTTTGATTTCAAATTCTAAACGTTCCCTCTTCGGAGGAACCTAAAACAGCATTCTCCAAGTTTATTTGTCCGTAGAACACTTCTAAGCATTACATAAAAAAGAGGAAAACGGTGGGTGTTTGTGAAATATTGAATATTCAGATTAAAAGAGGGAACCAAAAAATGGTTCTGTAGATAAATGATTTGGCTCAGTAAATTGTCAAATTTTTCTTTATATGCATCCTTTTATTTCCCATTGCAGAACAAAAAAATCTAAAATATGTGTTAAAATTTCAGATAAAAACCCGTAAGACTGGTTAAAATCAAAAGAAAACCACACACTTCAACTCAGTAGTTGTTACATGCTGCAGGTATACATTGAAAGTCATATATTATTGCATAAATTAAGTCTTATGTAACTTCCTGACATTCCTTGGATACAGCACTTGTTACTAAAAGAAAGTTCTTTGTAGAATAAGAACTATATAAGAACTAGTTCTTACGCATTTAAACGGATTTTTAGAAGACACATCTCTAAATATTTTTAAAAAGCATTTTGGAACACTGGTGTCTTAGAATGTAGTTTGGGAAATAATGTGTCCTTAAAACATATGCTAAGTACTGTAACTTTTTTCAAGTATCTGGAAATTTGTATATGGCTACCTAAAGTCTTTTAGCCCTGGGGTATGTATACATACTAACATACTAAGTATGTATGTATACATAATATACATACTATGTATACTAACTTTTATACATAATATATCCTTGGCATAAGTTTTTTACCTATTTTATTAAACATAATAGCTTTATATTTTTACTTTATCGCTATAGGATTTCTTTTTTATTTTCTTGTTGCTTCTTTGATTTTTATTTGCGAAAGCCAGCCTCTGTATGCTATTCCATTTCCAGTATAGTAAATGAAGACAAAAACATTAGAAGTGTTCTTTGTGCCAAGGCATATACTGTTTAAATACATAATGGAGTTCTGAGGAGTTGAATATTTTTATTCCCAAGTAATTAATTATAAATCAGGAGGTGGCTATTGTGAAATATCTTCTGTTTTTAACTGTAAATTGATACCAGGGAGGTTCCTTAAAGTCAGGACATATAATAACAATTAGGAACTGAGAAAAACTAATGCTAACTGCTTAATTTTGTTTTTAACTACAGAAGTTAATGCTTTATTTGTATCTCACAGCAAAAGTTCAAACAGACCCTCCCTCAGTTCCAATATGTGACCTGTATCCTAATGGTGTATTTCCCAAAGGACAAGAATGCGAGTACCCACCCACACAAGATGGGTAAGGATCATAAAATAACTTCCAGTTTGACTTTTGAAAGTTGTAGTTTAGCAATAAAGCAGATTTGATTTTTCTTAGGACTTTGCTCCACTACCTTAATAAAAAAGCTTATGAACTTGTTGCAGAGAAGATACAGTAGAAGCCCTCTTATCCAAAATGATTGGGACCAGTAGTTGGTTAATCTTTATTGATAAAAGTTAACTTAAAACAAACATTTGTTTTTCATCATTCTTGATCTTTGAGCATGGATTGCATTGAACTCCACTTTTTTTTCTTCTCCATGGGCTGAATCCATAATGCATTGTCTGGTCTGTTCCATTTTGAGTTTCTGTGAACAGTAAGAACTAAGTAATCTGCGGCTGATGCCTATACCTACGTTGTTTTTTTTCCTGAAATCATTTACAGTTCCATTTGACAGAAGTATTTTTTGACGACTTGCCTTTATTGAAACTCCTCTGAGTAGTCAATTTAGTTTTCATAGAAACAGTTCTTTTTATGTAATGTATAATTAAACTACATAATTACAATAACAAGTACAGATGACTTACACAGGTTTGGGCACAGATAACCTGATTCTTGGAAGTGTTCTGAAAGAATGCATTTTATTTGGTTAGCAGACACTTGAAGTGGCATTATGTAGACTAGTTAAGAGCCTGGAAGCTGGGACCTAACTCTCTGCATTTGAATCCCAGTTCTAACACTTATTAGCTTTGTGACTTGGGCAAGTAATTTATCATGTCTGTGCTTTCATTTCCTCATCCATAAAATGAGCTCTTCATAGGGTTGTTGTGAGGAATAATATATGTAAAGCATTTAGAAGAGTGATAGACACATACTAAGCATTAGGTAAGTGTTAGCTGCTATTATTATTATTATTCAAAACAGGAACCTAGCCACTAGTATTCAGACTACAGTGGGCATTGGTCTGTATGGTTTACAGAGGGATCAGGAGCATTGGTTAATCCAGTGGTTGCAATAGTTGGTTAAGAAAGCTTCTACTGTAGCACTGTTTCTTTGACCTGTAAAGACATCGTTGTTTTTCTTTAAACTTAGAAAGGAACATGATGTTATATTTTATGGCATGGGCATCTTTTGTTTGAATTTGAATACATCAGTCACTATCCCTGTCTTAAAACATTTATTTTTAAAGTGTCACAAACATGCAGTTTTATATTAATTACATAAATTTTCATAGTACATATGATGTGATGACACTTATTTTTTAATATAATCTTTTTTTTTTTTGCTTGTTTCCTCTTCCTTCCCGACCCATGTAACCACCTAGCAGGTAGCCTTCCATATGTTTTATGCTCATGTATGTGTACATCTATCTCTGTTTGTGTAAGGAGAGTGTTTTGGTCATTATTTGTTGACAAAAACAGAATCGTAGGCACACTTTCCTCCTCCATGCCTTTCTCATCAGGGCTGCATCTTGGAAGTCCCTCTAAGTTAATCAGAATAGCTCTGTTATTCTTTTGAATGGCCTCATAATCTGTGGCATGAATATACCGTACTTTATTCCACCATTTTGTAATTGATGAGCATTCACTTTGCCTCCATTTGGTTTTTTTGCTGTTATAAAGCATTTGCAATAAAGATCTCTCTTAAGTATATACATATATATGTATAAATACATATATGTGTCTGGAAATACACATATATATCTCCTTATGTGCTGGCAGTTTTATTATGTGATAGTTCTCCAGGAGTGGGATTGCTGAATCAAAGAATATATTAATACTTTATGATTCCCAGATTGCTAGTGATCTTTGAGCATCTTTTGATTATTGGCTTTATTCTTTTGCTCTTGCAGAAGTTTAAAGATTATACTTTTATTTTTTATTGGGGTATAGTTGTTTTACAATGTTGTGTTAGTTTCTGCTGTACAGCGAAGTGAAGTAGAGTTCCCTGTGCTATATAGCAGGTTCTTGTTAGTTATCTATTTATACATATTAGTGTATACATGTCAATCCCAATATCCCAATTCATCCCACCCCCACCTGCCACTTTCCCCCCTTGGTGTCCATACATTTGTTCTCTACATCTGTGTCTCTGTTTCTGCCCTGCAAACCGGTTCATCTGTACCATTTTTCTAGATTCCACATATATGTGTTAATATACAATATTTGTTTTTCTGACTTACTTCACTCTGTATGACAGTCTCTAGGTCCATTCATGTCTCTACAAATGAGCGAATTTCGTTCCTTTCTATGGCTGAGTAATATTCTGTTGTATATATGTACCACATCTTCTTTATCCATTTGTCTGTTGATGGACATTTAAAGATTTTATATAACAGTATATATTCATATTTTGTACTTCTGGGTTCCTAGCAGTCTCTTCTGTTTTCTCAAACTCTTATTTTTTGTTTTATTACATCTTTAATTGGTCTAGAATTTTTTGTCTAAGGTTGGGGGTGCTAATTTTACTTTCTTTCAAATGGATAGCTAGTTGTGCTAGAATTGTTTCTTAAGTAGTTCATTCTATTTAATTGAATGACCACTTTTGCCATATACTATTCTTATATAATGGAACTCTGTTACCTTATATAATGGAACCAATTTCTGTATTATTCTGTTCCACTCATCTATTTGTCTATTTCTATACTAATACTGTTTATTTTGATAGTTTGATAAATCAGTTGTTTCTTCTCTGCCACACAACCCAACCAAACAGTTCTTTTTTTATTTTTCTCAGCTACTTTTGGTCATATTTTTAGTTTTAATGCACATACCCACAGAAAAATGCCTTTCTTATTGGAGTCACATCATATTTATGTATGTTTCAGAAAACTGACAGTTGTATCACATTGACTTCTCCATTGTCGTCGTATATTTTCCACCTTATTCTGATTTTTTTTAAAAATGTAGGTCCTGTCCCTTTTTTGTTAAGTTTGTTCTTAAGTGTTCTATTGTTTTGTTACTGATGTGAACGAGGTATTTTTATTCCCATTTCCATTTCCGTTTTCTTATTGCTAAAGGGGAAGAAAGCCATAGATTTCCTATACTTGTTAACACATTGTTAATATATATATTTTTTTAACTTTTTTTTTTTTTTTGCGGTACGCGGGCCTCTCACTGTTGTGGCCTCTCCTGTTGCGGAGCACAGGCTCCGGACGTGCAGGCTCAGCAGCCATGGCCCACGGGCCCAGCTGCTCCGCGGCATGTGGGATCCTCCCGGACCGGGGCACGAACCCGTGTCCCCTGCATCGGCAGGCGGACTCTCAATCACTGTGCCACCAGGGAAGCCCCATTGTTAATATTTTTAACAACATGAATATGGTGGAACACTTGAAGTAATGTTTAATACAAGAAAAAATAATTGAGATTTTGTAAATCTTAGAAACTACGTTTTCCTTTTTGCTATCATTTTCTAATGCAAACTGAACATTGTATAGGTGGAATAAGTTCCATTTTTGAAATAATACAGGAAGATATTAATTATATATTATAATATCTCTTGGGATAATACTTTTCTTAAATATTGAAAGCAACGTTGTGTGCTGTCCTGGAGAAATACAAAAGAAATTAAGATACTGTTGTTATGTTTGTTCTTTAATAAATCTCAATTTTTTTGAGATTCATATAATCAGTTTTGACTACTTGCAAATAGATTACAATCAATATTCTTACGGATTTGGTAAAGTATTAAATATAGTTTTGTATCTTGCCTTCCTTGATTGAAAATTACATGAATTATTACATAGAACTTACCTGTGTAACTGCCACCCAGGTTGAGTGCATTATGTTAACTTTTTATTTTGAAGTAATTTCATACTTAACAGAAGTAATTCCATTCTGTGAGACTAGTACACAGAACTCCTGCATACCTTTCTCAGAGTATCTTTAACATTTTGTCACATTTGCTTTATCGTTCTTAATCTCAATGGAATATGACACTTATGTATAATATACAAATAACACTCCATTTTCTCCTTGGAGGATAGAAGGATAGAAGGCAAATGTGGAAAAATGTTATATTGGTGAATCTGTACACATACTGTTTTTCTGAAGTATTTGAGAGTAGGTTGTGCATTTTGGGGTGGGTTACTAGATAAGTAGATATTGTGTCCTTTTCAGGGTTGTCAAATATTAAGGCACATGATGTCAATTTCTTTCACTTGGATAAGGTATTAACCAGTTTCTCTATTATATCATTATTGTTTTTCCTCTTGTAATTAGTAATTTGTGGGAAATTATTTTGAGAATGTAAATATCTCATTCCTTAGGAACATCTTCCTTACGTGTGGAAATCCATGATTTTTTTTAATCAGTTTTTACTAGGATGGTTGTTGCTCTTTAAAAAAATTTAACATTCTGTGTGCATTTCCTGTGTCATTAAAATTTTTTGAAACCAATTTTAATAGCTGTAATGCTGTTCTGTTCTGTATCTAGCATAACTTTATTAGCTATTACCCTATTTTTGAACATTAGTACTGTTTTCAATTTTTTGCCACTAGAAAAATTTCTGTGATGAACATCTTGGTATGTTAATTGGATCTGATTTTTCCTTTTTTCTAGATCTCTAGAAATAGAACAAAGAATTATTTTGAAATTCTTGATATATATTTCTGAATTCAGTAGGCAATTTTTTGAGATACTTGTTAATTTTACAAGCAATACATGTTCATTATAGGACAGTTAGGAAACACAGATAAGCAAAAAGAAGAAAGTAAAAATTTCCTTAATTCTGCCTGTGATTTAAAACCACTGTTTACTGTCTACTATTTTACTGTATTTGATCACTTGGTTAATGTGGTGACAGCCAGCTGTTTCTTTTTTAAAGGTACTTTGTTCTTTTTGCAGTTTCCAGGTAATCTGTGGGATACTTTGGTACTGTTGGAAAATCCTTTTTTTAACAACCTTTCACTTAAATATTTTAATATCCATTGATGATCCTTGCTTTATCAGTTATTTTGTGAGGACTTAATAATGGTGAATTTCTAATTCTGTCATGCCTTCTACATTTATTTGCTGACATTATTCTATAAGAAGAATTTTCCTTTACCAGCTGGGGATCAACTATAATTTTTTCTTATAGGCAGTTAAACATGCTTTCTCTCTCTCTCTCTTTTTTTCTTTTTTGGGCTGTGCTTCGTGGCTTGTGGGATCTTAGTTCCCCAATCAGGGATTGGACCCAGGCCTTTGGCAGTGAGAGCCCAGAGTCCTAACCCCTGGACCGCCAGGGAGTTCCCTTTTTTTTCTCTTTAAATACCAGTTTCCAGAGGAAGGAATTGGTGTCATATCTGCATCATTCTTAATTATTTCTGGGCTAAAAATATGTATTTTTTTAATAGGTATGCATTTTAAATGGTTTTTGTAAATGTGTCATATAGTGCTTTAGGAATGCACTTATAATCACTTTTAAGTTATCTGTGCAGTGAGTTCAGAAACATTTATGACTATTAGAAATTAATAGATACCTTTGTATCTTTTGATTTTACTTATATTTTCCTGCTTTTAATACATCCACCAGTAAAGATGAAATATTAAAAAGACTCAGAAATATCAAAGAGGTGCAAAGAATTTACATACTCTATATTATTATTATTTTAAAACATTTATTTATTTACTTTTGGCTGCGTTGGGTCTTAGTTGTGGCACATGGGATCTTTCATTGTGGCGTGCAGGCTCTTCATTGCGGCGCGTGGGCACTCTAGTATAGCGTGTGCGCTTAGTTGCCCCACAGCATGTGGGATCTTAGTTCCCTGACCAGGGATCGAACCCATGTTCCTTGCGTTGGCAGGTGGATTCTTAACCACTGGACCACCAGGGAAGTCCCTATATATTCTGTAAACACTTCCTAAAAAGATTCTCTTTCAAGCAGTTGTTTTGATAGTTTTGTTTTACAGACATAATTTTTTTTTAAAACATACCTCACCTGACTCTCAGAACTAACTGCCTTTTGGAATAATTGGTATGACTTAGAATGATTTTTTTCATCTTATTTATAAATTTTTGTTAAATAGACTGTCAAAAATTCAAATTTAGGTAAAGGGAAGACTCCTTCAAAATCTTTCTCTTTCATTTGGGCCTGTCATTATAATTAAAGACCCTGGCAGTAAGCTCTCGAATATCACTAATGATTTTCAACTTGAACTCAAGACTTAGCAAAAGAATTTATTTAATTCAATTGATTGATAGTTCTTTACTAACAATGCAGAACATTCCATAATCTTTTGAAGAATCCACTGCTTCTAAGAGTTAGCCAGGGACTTTCCTGGCAGTCCAATGGTTAAGACTCCCTGCTTCCACTGCAAGGGGTGTGGATTCGATCCCTGGTCAGGGAACTAAGATCCCACATGCCACCCTGAGGCCAAAAAAAAAAAAAGAGCCATTCAACCTTCAGGAGTGTAAGATAGTCATGAGATCTATTGATTTCACTATTGGGGATCTTTATTATGTTCTGATTCTAAAATGTCAAATAGCATTTGAAATTTAATTACACTTATGGTTTTTTTTTTTTTTTTTTTTTTGGGTTCGCGGGCCTTGCACTGTTGTGGCCTCTCCCGGTGCGGAGCAGAGGCTCCGGACGCGCAGGCCCAGCAGCCATGGCTCATGGGTCTAGCTGCTCTGCGGCATGTGGGATCTTCCCGGACCGGGGCACGAACCCATGTACCCTGCATCGGCAGGCTGACTCCCAACCACTGTGCCACCAGGGAAGCCCTACACTTATGTTTTAACCTATAAGAAGTCGATTTGAAGAATCTTAAGGTTTAGACTGAGGAGAAGAAATGGGAATTGATAATGACCAATTCCCTTTTCACATCCCTACATGCATAATATCCATCAGTTCCCTGTGGACATAGTCTTTTATCTTACTACCCTAGAGTAAATATTAGCTGGTATTTTTACTTTCCACAGAAATCTTTGGCTTTTGAAGCAGAAGGTGCTTTCAGACTTTACTGTCAGTGTGGCTGTAGGTATATGTGCCAGGATTATGGACCATGTAAAAGATGAAGAATTGTGGTTTATTTTGCTTAAAGATTGATCTGAGAATAAAGCTAGTACTCTTGTGCCTAAGATGATTTATTCTTAGAATGTTTGGATTCCTGGTTTTCAGGAAAGATTTTTGGACTTTTGGGAGAGACAGGGCTAGAGTTACAACTAGAGGTCAGGAGATTGTGGCTTGTCTGTCCGAGCATGGAGTGAGCAACTATAAGTGTACTGCAGCTGAAAAAGGTTGAGTCACATCTTCAGAATATACTTTTTTTTTTTTTTCTTTCTTTCTTTTTTTCTGTATGTGGGCCTCTCACTGTTGTGGCCTCTCCCGTCGCGGAGCACAGGCTCCGGACACGCAGGCTCAGCGGCCATGGCTCACGGGCCCAGCCGCTCCGCGGCATGTGGGATCTTCCCGGACCGGGGCACGAACCCGTGTCCCCTGCGTCGGCAGGCGGACTCTCAACCACTGCGCCACCAGGGAAGCCCTAGAATATACTTTTTAAAGGATTTTATCCTGTTATTTTCTGCTCTGAGGGTGTTTGTTTGAATACTTTGATTACAAGTTGCCTCTTAGTTTTTACTATTCCTATAAAAGTAATTGATAACACATTTAAGTATGTAAGGGGTTTAAAATTGACCTTAAACTGATAATATTTCAGTTTTCTAATAACAGCAGTAGATAGATCCAAAATATATTTCCAAACAGTAAATAAGCTATAGAAGTCTCTGTGACTCTTAAATACCCTCAATTTCACATAGGACAGCTCCTTTGGGCCTTTGTAGCAAATCAGAGGAAGTAGATGTTGGCACAGGTAGCTGCTGCAGTAAGAAGTAATAATGATGAACTTGATGCTGACACACAGAGAAACTCTGAAAGCATTTTGGGGCATTAACTTAGGGGGCTGTAGTTTAAAGCAGTTGGGTAAACTCTTTTTTATAGAGGGTCATATTGTAAATATTTCAGGTCTTGAATGTTAATTCACTTCTGCTGTTGTAGCATGAAAGTAGGTATAGATGGTATATAGATGAATGTGCATAGCTATGTTGCAAAAAAATGTTTTTTTTACTTTTATTTTTTAGTTTTATTTTTGTTTATTTATTTTTGGTTGCATTGGGTTTTTGTTGCTGCGCACAGGCTTTATCAGGTTGCAACGAGTGGGGGCTAGTTTTTGTTGCGGTGCACGGGCTTCTTATTGCGGTGGCTTCTCTTGTTGCGGAGCATGGGCTCTAGGTGTGCAGGCTTCAGTAGTTGTGGCATGTGGGCTCAGTAGATGTGGCTCACGGGCTTAGCTGCTGCACAGCATGTGGGATCTTCCTGGACCAGGGATTGAACCCCTGTCCCCTGCATTGGCAGGCGGATTCTTTTTTTGTTTAATTAATTAATTTATTTTATTTTATTTATTTTTGGCTGTGTTGGGTCTTCGTTGCTGTGTGTGGGCTTTCTCTGGTTGTGGCAAGCAGGGGTTACTCTTCCTTGCAGTGTGCAGGCTTCTCATTGCGGTGGCTTCTCCTGTTGCAGAGCACGGGCTGTAGGCACGCGAGCTTCAGTAGTTGTGGCTCGTGGGCTCTAGAGCGCAGGCTCAGTAGTTGTGGCGCACAGGCTAAAGTTGCTCTGCAGCATGTGGGATCTTCCCGGACCAGGGCTCGAGCCTGAGTCCCCTGCATTGGCAGGTGGATTCTTAACCACTGCGCCACCAGGGAAGCCTGGCAGGTGGATTCTTAACCACTGTGCCACCAGGGAAGTCCTGTTGCAAAAAAATTTTATTTACAAAACAAGTGCCAGGCTGGATTTGCCTGCAGGCTGTAGTTTGCTGACCACTGGCTTTGAGGCAAATGAGAGTTATTTCTTGAAGGCATCACTTTTATACTAAGTGTAATTTATACTTCCGTGATCACTGACTTGTGAATTCTGTATTCAGTATTGCTTAAGAATCTGTGAAAGCTATAACTTCAAAAAAGATTTTCACTTGAAGCAGTTATTATTTTTGAAATGTACTGCTTAAAAAGGGACTTAGTAGATCTTCTCATTTGCAAATACTGAATATAAAAATCTTTGTTATCCTTGGCAGTTTTAGAATATGAGCCATCTCCTTCAAGGAAGATTACCTCTAATATATATACAACTAGAAAAATCCTGCGAAAGCACATAATATTTTATGTTTTGAGAAAGGTATATGCAGGTTGCCAGGTCAAGTCTTTGGAATTAGTACTTGCCCTGTTGGTGAAGTTAAATGTTAATATTTGGTGCATCCTTAAAATTTATATTACCTCAAGGGGAAGGATGACTTTTTTTCCTCCCCTCTGCTTTGTTTCTAGGACTCTTTTCTGATTTTTCTGGTTCTCTACTTTTGTGTTATTTTATGTGGTGTAGGCTATTGGTCCCTCTGACTGTGAATAAAATCTCACTTGAGGATTGTTTTTTTTCTAAGAGTCTTACAAAAGGTTTAACTTGATTAGGTTTGGTTGTACCTGTGTGGGTACTTGTATTTCAGAAACTTTGCCGACTTTTAATAAAAGAAACTGAGTATGTAATTTTTTTGTCCAAAATATCTTAGTGTATTTTTATCTCTCAGCTGTTATGCTTATTTTGCTGTTTATTAAATGACTAATGCTATACTATGCATACTATAAAGGCGAACAGCTGCTTGGAGAACTACAAGTGAAGAAAAGAAAGCATTAGATCAAGCTAGTGAAGAGATTTGGAACGATTTTCGAGAAGCTGCAGAAGCACATCGACAAGTTAGAAAATATGTCATGAGCTGGATCAAGCCTGGGATGACAATGATAGAAATCTGGTAAAAGGGATATGTTTTTGTAAGAACATGATAAAAAAAATTGTTTAGAGCTAACTCTCCAATTGCAACGTATGGCTTTCATTATATAATGCTTTGCCAAAAAACTTTAAGTGAAGGTTCTAGAAATACCTTCTAAATTTTTGTAGTGTCGATGTAATGAGGAAACCATAAGAGGACATTTGCAACTTCATTCACCCTATTTTGTACTCATGTACTCTTATGTGTACAAATGTACACATTACTGATTCTTATTTTCTGTTTGGAAATCTGTTACTTTGCTATCCAGTAAATCGTATTAAATTAAAATTCTGGGACACAAAACATTTATAATGCAATGAAGAAATCAATAAAAGTAATTATTTCTCTGGCTTTCCCCTTGAGAAATAATAAGCTATAGGGCAACTTAATACTCTGATCCCAAGAATATTCAAAACATGCAGCATTGAGAAAATAAAACGTAATCAGCATTTAAATTAGTCTAAGTCAAGAGTCTTATTTCCGGGTAAATCAAGTTGAAAGTGGATCGTGTTTTTCTGTTTCTCCAGATTTCTAGTGGAATTAAATTCTCTTTATTTTTTAGAGATGAACTACTGTGTTCATAACGTCAAAGGACTGTTATTTAGTCACATGCAGAAAGTGCTCAGATCACTCCCAGAAAGTAATTTAAGAGTTTTAGTAAACTTTTTGGAGTTGATGAACTGTAAGGTATATACGGGTAGGAACATAAAAGTAAACAAATTCCTTTTTTTTTTTTAAGTGAAAAGTTGGAAGACTGTTCACGGAAGTTAATAAAAGAGAATGGATTAAATGCAGGCCTGGCATTTCCTACTGGGTGTTCTCTGAATAACTGTGCTGCCCATTATACTCCCAATGCTGGTGACACAACAGTATTACAGTATGATGACATCTGTAAGATAGACTTTGGAACACATATAAGTGGTGAGTTGTTAGAAATAATTCCCACTCCACCCTCCTCCTGAAAACTCTAGTCTTGTCCCTGTTGGGTGGGGCTGTAGATACTGAACTCTCACGTTTTCTTCTTGATGCCTCACTTTTCAGTAGAGCTATGTTGAGGTAGATTTTGAGATTTACTTTAAAGCATCCTACTTAGTGGAGTACAGTGAAAACTGTTGGGTAATTGAGGTTTATTACCTATTGTATCAAGGCATGAAAAATAGAATCTTACGTCTCATTCAGTTCATTGTTGTAGACATTTTTTATTCATATAACAACAAAAAGTATTTACTTAGAACCTTTGAGTTTACCAACCTTTATATATAATTGTTAACTTTTCTATATTCTCTCCCAAACCCTGTTAGGTAAGTACCTTTTACTTTCCCTTAACAGGTGAGAAAGCAAAGCTTAGGTTTAAATACTTACCTGAGGTTTTACTAAATTGGAGAAGCTAGTCTGATGGTTAGTGTCCTGTGGACCTATACATTTTCTCTGCCCACCGTGCTGTTCCTTAGTTCCCCAGGCTTTTCTCACTTTGATTTGTTTCTGTTTATATATTTTTTATAACTGCCTGGGTGAATATTGAATTGGTGCTGTCTTGAAGTAGTATATACCAACCCTGGAATTAATTTTTTCATTTCAAAACCTTTGTATAACTTATTTACACTTTTTTTCCCTTTGATTATGATTGCCGTCTGGGTACTTGATGTGCTGCCTTCATTTGAGCCCATCATTTTTTTTTTTTTTTTTTTTTTTTATTTGCGGTACGCGGGCCTCTCACTGTTGTGCCTCTCCTGTTGTGGAGCACAGGCTCTGGATGCGCAGGCTCAGCGGCCGTGGCTCACGGGCCTAGCTGCTCCGCGGCATGTGGGATCTTCCCGGACTGGGGCACGAACCTGTGTCCCCTGCATCGGCAGGCGGACTCTCAACCACTGCGCCACCAGGAAAGCCCCTGAGCCCATCATTTTATGTTTCTGTTAACTAGCAAGGTTAATTAATAGAGTAGATACTATAAAGTAGATCATTTGACTAGCTGATAAGTAAACTTAAAGACAAATTTTCTCTTTCAGGTAGGATTATTGACTGTGCTTTTACTGTCACTTTTAATCCCAAATATGATACATTATTAAAAGCTGTAAAAGATGCCACTAACACTGGAATAAAGGTATGTGAACTGTAAGCGCCATTTCATTCAACATATTTTGAGCACTTTATAGCCTGTTTGGGTTATGTAAGACTGGTCCACCACCCTTAGGGTTTTAAGTGGGTTATTGTAATACAGTGTATGGAAGGCTTTTATAGAGGAAGTCATTTCTGCTTGTCCCTTATTTTAAGATATTAAGAAGTTAAGTTGCTGTAAAATTTTGCACTTTGAATAACAGAGTATACATGATTCTGTTTTTAGTGTGCTGGAATCGATGTCCGTCTATGTGATGTTGGTGAGGCCATCCAAGAAGTTATGGAATCTTACGAAGTTGAAATAGATGGGAAGACATATCAAGGTATGTTCTCTAAAAATGCATCTTATTTTGAAATGTCTGTGACCTTGGCAGAAATAATTTTGCAAGATAGTGTTGAGTTCTTTCTTTAGATCAGCTGCTTCATCTTTATCTCTTGGGAATTGGGAACATAAAGAGGAAAAACAAGGGAAATGACCTGTTCATGGTAGGAATTCTGTGGTAGCTAGCTGGTGGGAATTGTTGTCATCTACCCTGGTAGCTGATAAGAAGACACCTGGGAATTTATCTCAGGATGGCTGAAATGTAGGCTAGATTTTTTTTTTTTTTTTTTTTGCCGTACGTGGGCGTCTCACTGTTGTAGCCTCTCCAGTTGTGGAGCACAGGCTCCGGACGCGCAGGCTCAGTGGCCATGGCTCACGGGCCCAGCCCCTCCGCGGCATGTGGGATCTTCCCAGACCGGGGCACGAACCCATGCCCCCTGCATCGGCAGGCGGACTCTCAACCACTGTGCCACCAGGGAAGCCCAGGCTAGATTTTCTGTGACTAATCACAGGCTCAGACAGAAGCCAGAGACCCTTTCCATTGATGACTCTCCCCACCATTTTTTTAAGTTGAATTCAAAATTTAGAGGCTAGTTAATTCCTTGTGTGTCCTTCCTTTAATCTTATTCCCCTTGCTGCCTAGTCTTTTCCAGCCAGTGCCTGTGTACACAATCCCAGAGTCACCTGTGCTTTCTCATGTTGTCAGCCCAGCCTTTCTCCAACTCCCAGGGTTTATCTGACCACTCTCCAGCCACCGTTCTCCTTCCTAATCTGTGCTCATGCTGTCTGTAACTCCTGTCTTAAAAACTTTCTTATAGAATGTTTCCTACATTTCCTTTAACCAAATCCTGACTCCTTTGTAATCTAATTTAGCATGGAGACTCTCAACGCTTCCTTGTCCCTCAGTAAATTCACATCATTCACCATTCTTTGCATTCCCCTGTAGATACTTTTGGACTGTGGTGTTCTACCAACTGCACAGTGGTTCTTCCTCTAAGACCTGACACAGAGCCTGTCCTTGTTGCTCTCTTGCAGATCCTTAAACCTGTGAATGTCTGTACAAGTCAAAAATTCTTAAGACTTCTCACACTTGGATGGGAGGTGTTACAGGCTAATGAAGAAAACATGCTTTGGGGTTAGGCAGGTCTATCTTAGAGTTTAGATAAATTCTGTCACCTCTAAGAACCCAACTTTCTTTTTAAAGAGTTTTTTTCTTTAAAGATTTACTTTTATTTATTTTTGCCTGCATTGGGTCTTTGTTGATGTGCACAGGCTTTCTCCAGTTGTGGCGAGAGGGGGCTGCTCTTTGTTGTGGTGCATGTGCTTCTCATTGCCGTGGCTTCTCTTGTTGCGGAGCTTGGGCTCTAGGCACGCAGGCTTCAGTAGTTGTGATTCACGAGCTTAGCTGCTCCGCGGCATGTGGGATCTTCCCGGACCAGGGATCGAACCGGTGTCTCCTGCATTGGTAGGCGGATTCTTAACCACTGCACCACCAAGGAAGTTCCTCTAAGAAACCCAGGTTTCTTTGATTGCAATAGGATTCAAGATACCGTGTTTTGTTTTGTTTTGTTTTTGAGAAATATAAATTTTATGACAGTGCCTGGAATTTATTAGTATTCAACAAATATTTGTTGTTTCCCACCCTCAGTTTTGAGATCGGTGCCACAACAAATATGTATTCACGTCTCTCTCAAATCATCTTTCCCTTCTATTTTCTCCTAATTCTACAACTTTGGTTGACATGTGGCCTGCCTTTCAAGGTATATTAGGTGACAATATGACTTAATGTTTAGTCGCCACATAGCAGTTCTAGCCTGCAGTGTTGGAACCCTTAATATCTACTTTCTTACCTCTTCCACTAAGCCAATGCAACATTTTAGGTTCTATTTTTTCGGTACCCACCTTTTTATACCAGTTATTTTGTTGATCAGGGTTCTTAGTTGAGGGTGACAGAATTCATTTTTACTAGTTTAAGTGTAAAGAGTATAGACAAATCATGATATTGGGAAGATGAAGAAATGGACTATAGGCTGAACTTTAAGAAGCAATTCCCAAAAACCACATTACAGAACCGGACCAGGCCATCAAGGGAGTGGTTTTATTTACCTTGATCAAGAAGCTATAGAATTGGAAAATTACCTTTATAGCCGTTCGTTCCAGAATTAGCCTGCCACTGTACACAACCTGTATACTATAAAAATGGATACCCCTGAGCCCTGCTTCTTCTATGTAACTTAGCTATATGTGTTAGGTTGGTATGGCTAAGAAATCTTTTTATTTAAATGTGTTTTTGGTTGACCTGGAGGGTCAGTTTGTCAGGTGTTAGAGGAATAATAATGCTTGCTGAATTTTAAAATAAATTTAGCTTATCATTTATATAAGAAGGAAGTTGTTTTTTAGGAGCTAATTAAGAGTCTTATTTTTCTGTACCACCCCCTAAATTTGTAATATGCTTGTCATTATTAAAGATTTGAAAAACAACTTTGCTACCTAATTCTGCCCTAGAAGAATGGTAACTCACACTGAAGATTCTAGCACTGTAGAACTAGATTTTTTTTCTTTTAACGTTTATTGTAGAATATAATAAAAACTGAAAATACACACAATGTAAAACTTCAACTGAACAATTGTAAAAGCTATGTAACCTTACCTCTTTTTTTTTTTTTTTTTTTTTTGCGGTACCTCTAACTGTTGTGGCCTCTCCCTTTGCGGAGCACAGGCTCCGGACGCACAGGCTCAGCGGCCATGGCTCATGGGCCCAGCCGCTCCGCGGCATGTGGGATCTTCCCTGGCCAGGGCACGAACCCGCATCCCCTGCCTCGGCAGGCGGACTCTCAAACACTGCGCCACCAGGGAAGCCCTAACCTTACCTCTTGACAAATAGAATACTGCCAGCATTACAGAAGCCCCCCCTATTCTATATACCCCTTCTCAGTTACATTACAGAAGCCTTCTTCTAATAAGCCACTATCTTCAGTACTAAGGATTGGCATTTCCTTTTCTTTGTCTTTACCATCTGTTATGCATCCCTAAACATTAGTTTAATTATGCTTAATTTTGAACTCTGTGTGTGTGTGTGTGTGTGTGTGTGTGTGTGTGTGTGTATGGAATTGCACCGTATGTATATAATTGTGCCTTCTTTTGCTCATTTGGTTTATTTCAGGTCAGTGTATCTGTAGCTTTTCATTTTTATTGTTGAGTAAGTGTTCCATTGTGTGAATGTACTCAACAATTTGTTTATTCTGTCAGTGATCCCAGGATCTTGGGATTGTTTAGATTTTCTTTTTTAACATTTGAAATGATGTAATAATAAAATTTAAGGTTTTTTATTTCTGTTATTTTGACACAGAATTCTCATTTTCAAATTACCTTTTGGTCCATAACCATGAAAATACATATTTTTCATGTTTGTAATGCTTATATACATGATATTTTATGACTGTATTTTTATTAACAATAACTCCCTAGATGGACCCCCACCCATCATGTCCTCATCACATAGTTTATTCTTTTTCCATCATTTTCCCTACTCCTTCTAGTTTTTAATCAGTAACATTGCAGTATCCCAGTAGTTTCCCAGTTTGTATTTAATTATCTTAATGTGGGGTTATTTAATAGAGCCATACCTGTTTGTGCTTTTAGAGACCCTGAATAACTTTTTTTTTCCTGTTATGCCAGTGAAACCAATCCGTAATCTAAATGGCCATTCAATTGGGCCATATAGAATACATGCTGGGAAAACCGTGCCCATTGTGAAAGGAGGAGAGGCAACAAGAATGGAGGTATGTATGCCATTAACACTGTTCTTTTGTGAAGCATTTTGACTTTTTTTTTCCTACCAAACTATGAAGCTAGTAGTAGTTGAGTATATAGTATGTTGAGCAAAATTAACTTGCCATCCATTCTCACCCCGACAGGAATTGGGCTGTGTGAGTGTGCAGATTGTGTCTGGTCTGACTGGGGCTCAGTCAGCTGTGGAAGTGAGGCATGTCAAAGGTTCATTCAACACTTCGTGAATATTTACTGAGCATCTCATAGGTGCCCGTCTCTTTAGTAGGCACTGGAATGTATTCAGTAGTAGCAAACAAAATTCCCTGCTCATGTAAAACTTAACATTTTAATAGATGACACAAAGACCAAAAGTGCTAAGGAGATAAAGCAGGAAAAGGTAGATAAGGACTGCCAGGTATGGGACTACTTCAGCCTGAAGTTGAGATGGGAATTTTATTTAGTTCTGAATTTCTGAATTTTTCTTCTCTACCCTTGACCCTTATATATATTTTTAGGAAGGAGAAGTATATGCCATTGAAACCTTTGGTAGCACAGGAAAAGGCGTGGTTCATGATGATATGGAATGTTCACATTACATGAAAAATTTTGATGTTGGACATGTGCCAATAAGGTGAGAGACTATAGTTTTTATATGACTGATGAGTTTCTCTTCCCAGTTAACAGCATTTTAAAAAGTGTGACGGACATCCACAGTGGCACATTCATAAATGCACAGTTCTATGGCCTAAAAATAAGTTCTGTGGATTTCTATAATTCAGCAGAAAAATTGTCCTGTTAAAAATTTTAACTGAGATGAGAATGATGTAAGTATTCACTTCATATCCAGTTTCCAACAAGCGTAATAATTTCAGAGATTATCATTTTGCTGGCATTCCTAGGTTTTTGTTCTTAGTATTTTCCCATTGGTAAACTTTATATTTTTTTATTTATTTTTATTTTTTTTAACATCTTTATTGGGGTATAATTACTTTACAATGGTGTGTTAGTTTCTGCTTTATAACAAAGTGAATCAGTTATGCATATACATATGTTCCCATATCTCTTCCCTCTTGCGTCTCCCTCCCTCCCACCCTCCCTATCCCACCCCTCCAGGCGGTCACAAAGCACTGAGCCGATATCCCTGTGCCATGCGGCTGCTTTCCACTAGCTATCTACCTTACGTTTGCTAGTGTGTATATATCCGTGCCTCTCTCTCGCCCTGTCACAGCTCACCCTTCCCCCTCCCCGTATCCTGAAGTCCGTTCTCCAGTAGGTCTGTGTCTTTATTCCTGTCTTATCCCTAGGTTCTTCATGACTTTTTTTTTTTCTTTAATTCCATATATATGTGTTAGTATACGGTATTTGTCTTTTCTTTCTGACTTACTTCACTCTGTATGACAGACTCTAGGTCTATCCACCTCATTACAAATAGCTCAATTTCATTTCTTTTTATGGCTGAGTAATATTCCATTGTATATATGTGCCACATCTTCTTTATCCATTCATCCGATGATGGGCACTTAGGTTGTTTCCATCTCCGGGCTATTGTAAATAGAGCTGCAATGAACATTTTGGTACATGACTCTTTTTGAATTTTGGTTTTCTCAGGGTATATGTCCAGTAGTGGGATTGCTGGGTCATATGGTAGTTCTATTTGTAGTTTTTTAAGGAACCTCCATACTGTTCTCCATAGTGGTTGAACCAATTCACATTCCCACCCGCAGTGCAAGAGTGTTCCCTTTTCTCCACACCCTCTCCAGCATTTATTGTTTCTAGATTTTTTGATGATGGCCATTCTGACTGGTGTGAGATGATATCTCATTCTAGTTTTGATTTGCATTTCTCTCATGATTAGTGATGTTGAGCATTCTTTCATGTGTTTGTTGGCAGTCTGTATATCTTCTTGGGAGAAATGTCTATTTAGGTCTTCTGCCCATTTTTGGATTGGGTTGTTTGCTTTTTGTTATTGAGCTGCATGTGCTGCTTATATATTTTGGAGATTAATCCTTTGTCAGTTGCTTCATTTGCAGATATTTTCTCCCATTCTGAGGGTTGTCTTTTGGTCTTGTTTATGGTTTCATTTGCTGTGCAAAAGCTTTGAAGTTTCATTAGGTCCCATTTGTTTATTTTTGTTTTTATTTCCATTACTCTAGGAGGTGGGTCAGAAAGGATCTTGCTGTGATTTATGTCATAGAGTGTTCTGCCTGTGTTTTCCTCTAAGAGTTTGATAGTTTCTGGCCTTACATTTAGGTCTTTAATCAATTTTGAACTTATTTTTGTGTATGGTGTTAGGGAGTGATTTAATCTCATACTTTTACATGTACCTGTCCAGTTTTCCCAGCACCACTTATTGAAGAGGCTGTCCTTTCTCCACTGTACATTCCTGCCACCTTTATCAAAGATAAGGTGTCCATATGTGCGTGGGTTTATCTCTGGGCTTTCTATCCTGTGCCATTGATCTATATTTCTGTTTTTGTGCCAGTACCATACTGTCTTGATTACTGTAGCTTTGTAGTATAGCCTGAAGTCAGGGAGCCTGATTCTTCCAGCTCCATTTTTCGTTCTCAAGATTGCTTTGGCTATTCGGGGTCTTTTGTGTTTCCATACAAATTGTGAAATTTTTTGTTCTAGTTCTGTGAAAAATTCCAGTGGTAGTTTGATAGGGATTGCATTGAATCTATAGATTGCTTTGGGTAGTAGAGTCATTTTCACAATGTTCATTTTTCCAATCCACGAACATGGTATATCTCTCCATCTATTTGTATCATCTTTAATTTCTTTCATCAGTGTCTTATAATTTTCTGCATACAGGTCTTTTGTCTCCTTAGGTAGGTTTATTCCTAGATATTTTATTCTTTTTGTTGCAGTGGTAAATGGGAGTGTTTTCTTGATTTCACTTTCAGATTTTTCATCATTAGTATATAGGAATGCCAGAGATTTCTGTGCATTAATTTTGTATCCTGCTACTTTACCAAATTCATTGATTAGCTCTAGTAGTTTTCTGGTAGCATCTTTAGGATTCTTTATGTATAGTATCATGTCATGTGCAAACAGTGACAGCTTTACTTCTTCTTTTCCGATTTGGATTCCTTTTCTTCTCTGATTGCTGTGGCTAAAACTATGTTGAACAATAGTGGTGAGAGTGGGCAACCTTGTCTTGTTCCAGATCTTAGTGGAAATGCTTTCAGTTTTTCACCATTGAGGATGATGTTGGCTGTGGGCTTGTCATATACAGCCTTTATTATGTTGAGGAAAGTTCCCTCTATGCCTACTTTCTGCAGGGTTTTTATCATAAATGGGTATTGAATTTTGTCAAAAGCTTTCTCTGCATCTGTTGAGATGATCATGTGGTTTTTCTCCTTCAATTTGTTAGTATGGTTTATCACATTGATAAGATTTGCGTATATTGGAGAATCCTTGCATTCCTGGAATAAACCCCACTTGATCATGGTGTATGATCCTTTTAATGTGCTGTTGGATTCTGTTCGCTAGTATTTTGTTGAGGATTTTTGCATCTATGTTCATCAGTGATATTGGCCTGTATTTTTCTTTCTTTGTGACATCCTTGTCTGGTTTTGGTATCAAGGTGATGGTGGCCTTGTAGAAGGAATCTGGGAGTGTTCCTCCCTCTGCTGTATTATATTTTTATTTACTTTTTTTTTTTTTTTTACTTTTCGGAGATGGTTGAAGTGTCTACTTTTTGTTCAGGTCTTTCAGTTTACTGCCGAAATTTCCCCCAAAAGGGAAATTCCCACCTTCATACTATTGATGAGTCTGTACTTGGAATTTAACACACACACGCATAGACACATAAATATAAGGTAGCCTTCATCTGGTCTCCTATTCATCTGCCATCTATAATTGGGTATTATACATTCTGGTTTTTGAATGTTGAAAGAGGCAGCAAAAAAGAGTTTTTTGAACTTTAATTACTAAGTGAAGTCATAGCTTTGGTTTGAGTTTTCCTTAATGAGGGAAATGAGTTGCTAACTTTTTAGCCAACTATTAATCTTGGATTTTCTTGTCTTAGGCTTCCAAGAACAAAACACTTGTTAAATGTCATCAATGAAAACTTTGGCACCCTTGCCTTCTGCCGCAGATGGCTGGATCGTTTGGGAGAAAGTAAATACTTGATGGCTCTGAAGAATCTGTGTGACTTGGGTATTGTAGATCCATATCCACCATTATGTGACATTAAAGGATCATATACAGCGCAGTTTGAACATACCATACTTTTGCGTCCAACATGTAAAGAAGTTGTCAGCAGAGGAGATGACTATTAAACTTAGTCCAGAGCCACCGCAATACCTTTTATTTTCTAAGCTTTGTTGGAATACATTATACCAGAATTAATTTGCAACCTGTTGTCTTTAACAGTGGACCTATGTAATACTTTTATCCATGTTTAAAAAGGAAGGAATTTGATCAAAGGCAAACCATTTAATGTAATTAACCAAGGAAAAAGCTTTCAGGACTTTGAAATGTTAACTGTTTTCCTTCTGTCTAGGAAATGCTATAAAGCTCCAATTAATTAGGAATGACCTAATACATTTTGTTTCAAACACCTAAGAGATGCTTTTCAGATATTTATATTGCCATATTCTTAATTGAATGCTTTGAATGACCACATCTAGTTCTGCACCTATACCCTCTGGTATTGCTTTTTAACCTTCCTGGAATCCATTTTCTAAAAAATAAAGACATTTTCAGATCTGAGAGCTATATTTCAATGTCTGTGGTTATAATTCTGTACAGGAAATAGTTTAGCTTAATGTAGGAAAATGTAGAGCCTTTTATCTGGATTGTAGACCTCCACACTGAAACTTTTCTTCTGACGTAGTGGCTAAAACAAGATCTATAGATGCATAAAGTGGGAGGAGAATCTTCATAAATTAATATACAGCTTTAGGCATATTTTACCTTTATTTTCTTTTTAGGACCATATTAGTCCTCGTCTCTCATTTTTCTCCTGACATTGGAAAGATCTACTTAAAACATATTAGTAGGAACATTGTACCAACTTAAAACCTTGATTTACTAAAATCTCAACCTTTAGATCCTTTGTCCAGTGGTAGTTATTTATTGAGAAATGTATTCAGCTTAGTAAGTGAAAAGGGCGCTTAAAACCACACAAATAAAGAAAAACAGGAGTACTTCCCATGTTTGGATCTTGTTCTAGTTAATTTTTAGGCTTTTTCATTAGTGAACCAAATTCTCTTAACACCCTGCCCCTGTACTGGCTTGAATTCATAACATCATGGGCGGTATTTCAGGAAGTGAGGTTATAATGATGCTCATAGCAGCTAAGTGCAGAAGTTAAATGTGAGATGCCTAATACTTGTTTGAACTGAGCCCCACAGTTCTTGAGCAGATTGCTTGAATTCCGTGTAAATGATTCGTTGGGAATGTTCCCACGTAATTTCAAAATTGTTATGTACCAGGGTAAAGCCTTAATTTGTATATGCTTTAGCACAATAAGATTGCCTCTGGGATGCTGTTTAGTTTGTATTTTGTTTAACATTTTTCTCCTAAGAAACCTGACTTCTGTACTAAATCATTTATTATACATTAAAAAGTTGCTCTTTCAGATTAGAGCTATAAATGTTAACTTGTGGGATAAACAGTATAGTTTTTAGCTATATGAGCCATGTTTATTATGGTGCTAATGTTCAATAGCTACCTTTGAATAATCTCTCCATTTACTCTGATGATGTGCAAGTGGCAGAGCTCACCAGTTCACGCCTGGACATGTTACAGGGCTTGTGCCCTCCAGCTAGCTCTTTTGGGGTTTTGAGTCCATACCTTTCTGATGTGCTTTGGTGGGAGGTGTAAAGTATCTTGATTTCTAAACCCAAGAACTTTCGAATTGAGTCAAGAATTTGTAGCTTTGTAAAACCTCTTTAGCAGTAGTGATCTCAAACCAATTTTAAGCTTGAAGCTCCCTTCCCAATTTGGGAGCAGTGGCATCACTGCATGCCCCGGGATGGCAAGGGATATGATCTTGTAAATAGGAAAGCTGTTACTTAAAAATTGTATTGTTCACCTACTAGCCATGTATCTCTTGAAATCATTTTGTCATGTTTACAATGATGTACCTTATTGGTAACAAATTATTAGCTTGATGTTTAACAATAGTGCCTTTAGTAAATTATTTTACAACCAAAACACGTTGTTTTTTGTTAGATCCACTTAGCAGAATGTGTAAGTCCACAATGAGATGTACTGTAAGAAATATAAGTTTCTGTTCATTGACTAGGTTTTAGTTTTATTTTAATAGCCTTCATTTTTTTAGATCAGTTTTAGGTTTGTAGCAAAACTGAGCATAAAGTACAGAGTTCCCATGTACCGCCTTCCTCGACTTCAGAAACACAGAGCCTCCCCCATAGGTTTTAGTTTTAAGGATTTAAAAAGTAAAGGGCTAAGTCACTTACTACTTTCTCGTATGTATTTACATTGAAGTAATACTGAAACAAGCAACTATACCATTGTAAACAACATAGCTTCCAGAGCTGTTTTTAACTGTTCCACTAAAATTAGGTACTAAAAGGTGTAGCAGTTTAAGTATAAAGTAATCCTTGACATTAAGAAACGCTAGACTCAGGTATCTTGACCACAGTAAATCTTTAATGAGGTATAATAATGTTAACAGTTGAGGTAACAACTTGCATAGGTATTTAATAGATGAATGATTTTAAACCTTAGCCATTTAATACTCGAGCTGTAGTTTTGGCATGAATGATTTGTTCAGTGATAAATTCTCATTGCACTTCACGATCAGCTGCCTGAAATGATTTCAACCTGCAAGCAAAACCCACTTGAGAAAAAAGATAAATCATCTTCCAGTGGTTAACACTTAGCTAAGATATTACATAGCTCTTCTATAGAGGTTAATGGATTCTCATCTTTCTGAATAAAATTAAATTAGCAGCTGTAGGACTTTAAAGAGATCTAATAAGGTTGTTAGGGAAGAGCAAAGAGTATTACATACTATATTTTTAATAAAATGCAAGTTAATTTTTTTTAATTTTAAAAAAGTCAGGGCCCAGTGTTTGAATATCTAAGAGGCTCTTAGTATTCACATAATCCTAGCAAGAGTAACTTAATCCAGGCTTTAGTTATTTAGAAAAATGAGATACTGAATATTTTGCCCAGATGCCAATATCTTGTGTGTCCTATGCAATTTTTTCTCCTCGACTTATTTTTATCCCTTTAAACTAAAAATTTCAAGATACAATATAGTACAAAGCTTTAAGAGATCTAATGTTAAATATATAAAATGAACTCATATCCAAGTTGAACTGTACTTGTATTATATCATAATATACTGTTTGCTACATTCAGTTTTTTTATGACTGCTTTATTAGAATCTGGACAAACCTATTTACTGCCAGACAATCATTATAAATCTCGGCCAGCATTGTTTTCATGTCCATAGTACTGAAGTCATTTAAACATGCTATTTATAAAGCTGTCATCTTCATTTGTATACAGTTTGACTATGCCAAATAAAGAACAATTATTAAAACTTAATAAATTTTTGAAAAAAGGAAGTTCCAATAACCAAAATAGTGTCTGTTCTGAGCCCTGTAACACACAAAGCCTCAGGAATATTAATGAGTGTGATCAGTGAGTATTTAAGTGATACCTTGATATTTCACTTTGTAGTAGTTTAACTCCCTTTAGAGGGCAAAGGTGACTTCAGTATACAAATCTGAAAGAAATGCCTTTTTTTTTTTTTTTGGTAAGACTATTAGTGAAAAAAGTCTAATATTCTGTCTGATAAGAATTTGTATAGAAAATAGCTATAAAAGATAAATAAGAAATGTATAAAATGATGCCACCTGAACTTCTTCAGTAGAAGATTGCACAAATTCATGATCTGAGCCAATTAAGACATCGAAATATAAAAGAGGTAACACCAGTCTGAGGTAAACACTAAAAGTTTAAAACTCCCAAGTACTTGGAAAACGTTTAGTTACCTGCTGACATTGATACACATATACTTATGCTAACTTCCTCTGTAAAAAAGATTTGTTGTAGTTAGATACAAAATATGTAAACATAGTGTGCACTGATTAGTAAGTAAAAATAAAAACAATGAAGCTCAAAATTAAGTCAGCCCTTTTAAAAAGTATATATACAAATCACAAGAAGAAAGCCCCACTGTCTTTGGATCAGCTAAGGATTTCATTAGAAGAGGCATCAGCTTCTTCATTGGGATGTTGGCTACCAGACAGGAGTTCTGGAGGCAAGAGTTTAGAATGTCCATTCTCAGTAACTCGCTGGGTATAAAACAAGATATAAGCTTGGGCCTTGCATACTTCATCCATAGTGCACATGCTTAGCTTGGAATCATTGCAGTGTACCCAGAACCCTAGAGTGAAGCACAGAAATACATCTTAATGTTTACAAAGGAACTTTAGAAGTTTCTAGTATAAATGAAAACATGGATTTAAAGACAGTTTCAGTGAGAGCTAAGCTTTTTTCAAAGGGAAAATAATAGTCTAGCCAATTTATTTCTTTAAATTAGAAATACAGCTTGGGCAGTATGTTACTCTGGAATTATCTACCTTTATCCTAGAAGTAATTTGAAGTTACAGAATCTGACCGATTGGTTCACTTGACACTAGCTTTAATTCCTGGTATAATCTTACCAGTTCATGCTTTGCTGATAATTATACTGTAAAGCAAATAGTGTACAACTCATGGTAGTGTTAAATTAATTGCCTTCATGGGTTATTTGGGGCCTTTTGTCCATACCTCTTTTTTCTAAGGTTCATGGAGGCAGTAAGTAAAAGTTTTATATGTTAGAACTTGAACTCAAAGTTTGTTCCAAATATCTGTGATCTGCCAGTTCGTTAGATGCTTTGTTCTTTAACGAAAGTAACTGAATTAAACCAGTTAAAACAGAGGATCTACTCTTGGAAGTGTGCCTTTAGCACTCTCTGACCTTTAATTACTGAGACCATCCTTACTATTTTATCCCTTCAGCTCTTAGAAGTCAAAACTACCACAATCCTGCATAAAATATCCCATTTTCTGCACAAAACCCCCTGTTTTTTATGAACAATACTGCAGAAGCATTCTTCTTGAAAGAAAACAGAAGTCAAGTGGCTTTGCTTAAGATTACTTAGTGGTCAGTTTAGAAACCCTGAAAGCCTGAACTCTGGCTTCCAAAAGTCTAACCCAAGATAAAATACTTTTTCTCGTCTCTACCTCCTTCGGAATTATAACAGTAGGCAGTGTAGTGTCCTGAGCCAAATCCTTTCCCGTGGTGCATTACTACAGCAGATAAATCATAGATAAAACATTCTGGTCTGAGGGATTTCAGGGATTCCCTGCAGCAATAGGGCTCCATGTTTAAGATTTCTTCAAAGCCAACATGAACACCAATCTTCTCTCGGTTATTATGTCCTGACCACCTACGAACAAATCAGGGTAAAATTATCAACAAAATCAAGGGAAAATAACCACGTACTAGGTCCAAACTCATAATAATAGAAGGCCTCAGCGTAGAGTACAATCATATATAATAAATAGTGTAAATAGAAAATCCTTTCAATGCTAAAGTTGGCTATAAATAGAGGAATGTAGGCTTATTTACCAAACAGGTACAGTCAGGTTGTAAAATAAATTATTTGGCTTCTGTAGTTAGATGACAGTATAGGAAGAAAATTAACTTTCAGAAAAATATGGCACTATGGCATTTTCCCCCTTTGAAGAGAGAAATTCAACACACCAAAGGGTTTTTAATTCTTACTGTCTTGTCCATACTTTGAGGAGGATGTTCCAGAACCTAGAGTTTGTTCCTGGGAGACATAACCTGGACCTTTCTTGGCCAGGGGTGGAGAAGAAAAAAAACAGGGCACCTCTAATTCCTCAGAACATTTCAGAGCTCTTCATACTAAAAAAATAGAAACTGTGACTCTTCCCTGTGTGTAAATCAGTATAACACCTGTTAGTGACAAAACTCAAATAATGTCCCTATACTGTCAGTTTCTCAGTCTGTTGGTCATGCTTCCCAGTACGGGGTCTATGCATGTAAAGCAATGTTTTCATCTTATGCATAGTATGAATTGGTGCTACAGGAGAAAAATAATGTAATATATGTTAGTTCTTTCAAGAGATTATAATCCAACTTGGGGTGGTATGGTGCAGAGACAAAAGAGAGACAGATGAAAATGTAGTATTAAAGTATTGGGGCTTCCCTGGTGGCGCAGGGGTTAAGAATCTGCCTGCCAATGCAGGGGACACGGGTTTGAGCCCTGATCAGGGCAGATCCCACATGCTGCAGAGCATCTAAGCCCATGTGCCACAACTACTGAGCCTGCGCTCTAGAGCCCGCAAACCACAACTACTGAGCCCATGTGCCACAACTACTGAAGCCCGCGCACCTAGAGCCCGTGCTCCGCAACAAGAGAAGCCACCACAATGAGAAGCCCGCGCACCGCAATGAAGAGTAGTCCCCTCTCGCCGCAACTAGAGAAAGCCTGTGCGCAGCAACAAAGACCCAATGCAGCCAAAAATAAATAAATGTTTTAAAAAAGTGTTAAAACATGAGGTTAAGACAGCAGGAGGTAGAGAAGGGAGAGGGGCATATAGACAGGTTTTATGAAGGAAAAAAATGTGAAAATGCTTATTAGTATGATGTAAAATGTGGTATGGAACTAAAGCTGAGACTTGCAAATTATGTCATCTGCTGGACTAGAAGTCATATCCCAATCTTTCCCTATTAAATGTATAAAAAAATCCTGTATCCAGTGTACCTTTAATCTTAGTAAAGATGGAAGACGAAGCATGGAAAATAATGGGACTTGCTTAACCTAAGTTCCTGTCATTCTCACTTATCTCCCTTTTATTTTACCATAAAATTCAAACCTTAAATTATTTAATTATGCTAAAAAGTTATCTAATTAGAAAATATTCATTTCTGCCATTTGCAGCAACATGGATGGACCTAGAGATCATCATACTAAGTGAAGTCAGAGAAAGACAAAAATCATATGACATCACTTACATGTGGAATCTAAAATGATACAAATGAACTTATTTACAAAACAGAAACAGACTCACAGACTTTGAAAACAAATTTATTGTTACCAAAGGGGAAAGATACGGGGGAGGGAGAAATTAGGAGGTTGGGATTAACCTATACACACCACTATATATAAAATAGATAATCAACAAGGACCTACTATATAGCACAGGGAACTCTACTCAATACTCTGTAATAACCTATGTGGGAAAAGAATCTGAAAAACAATAGATATATGTATATGTATAACTGAATCACTTTGCTGTACACCTAAAACTAGCACAACATTGTAAATCAACTATACTCCAATATAAAATAAAAATTAAAGAAAAAAAATATTCATTTCTATCAATAGATGGGTACCCATTATTTTCTGCTGATAAAAATACAGTAAAATGATAAAGAAAAAGATAACAGTATATCCAGAATTCATAATGGTTTACTTCTGAGAGGGAGCAGGAATAGGACTAGGAGGCACACACATCGGAGCTTCTAAGGTATTAGAAATGTTGTTTCTTATGCTTCTTAAAAGCTCTTGGGCGCCCCTCCCCAATCCCATTCTCCCTTTTATCTTATATACCCTATGTATATACCCTATGTATATACACTGGCAAATACAATAGTACTTTTTGAATAGATGAAGAGAAAGGAAAGAGATAAATGTGGTGGTAATGGCTGCATAAAAATGGTCTCTGAATCAGAAATATGGCATGAAGCGTCAAAAATGTTTTGGGCAGAAGATGGAAGGGGGTCAAATAGGTTTAAATTAAGGTGAGCTTTAAATGGCAGATTAAAGAGTCAATTATGAAGAACAGGAGGTTCTTCAACGATTTATAGTAGCCAATTAAGTACCAATTTAAGTACCATAAATTTAAGTCCTTTCAATGCTGTCTTTATGGAATCTTATATGTTCTCACCTCTCCATGCTACCTGGCCCCCTGAACAATATTCACCTCCTAACAATCTTCCTGTTTTCATTCCACTTGATTTTACACACCATGGCAGGTCTCACCAGACTTTTCACTAAACTTTTGTTATATACCCTTTCCTTCCTTCATACCTTTGTTCAGGTTGCTCTCAGGCTAAAGTCCTCCTCCTGTATACACCCCATTCATTCACTTAATATTTCGGGGCATCTACTGTGTACTCAGTTCTAGGCTTTGGAATATAGGAATGAAAAAGACAAGATCCATGCCATTACTGAGTTTCTGTTTGTGGGGAGAGAAATAATAAACTATTGCAGATACTGGTTTTTGCCATGAAGCAAAAATAGGGTAGGTAACGTGACACTGAAGGTTGGGTGGTGCTACTTTTAAATAGGATGGTCAGGGAAGTCCTCTAAAGAGATGAAATATGAACTGAGATTTAAATTATACAAAGTCCTCTATGCCATTAGAGAGGCTTTGGGAATGTTTAGATTTTGCCTAACTCCCTCCTCCAAGGCGCTGATAAATCATTTTGTATATAGTTTGTGATACTTGGTATTTCTACTTCACCATTATTTCTGGGCATGCCTGATTATAATCTTGTTGAGAAAAGAATCCAACCTTATATTCCCCAAAGAATATGAAACAACATCTGGCATTAAAAAACACTCACATGGTATCTGCTGACTGTACTTTTAACAGCTTAAATAACTTTAGTCAATTATTTCCATTAACAGTGATTATCTCTGGGAAGTGGGACTGAGAGAAAGAGGTACTTTTAGTTTGGGCTTTTACAGTACCTTCTGTAATGTTTGAATTTTTTTTAACATGTATTCCTTTAATTTAAAAAAGAAAGAAACCGGCAACAACTAATATGTACAAGAAACATGATCTCAATAGTTTTCAAATCATAGCACATAAAGTAACTTCTCATTTCTTAAGAGAAAAATAAACTCTCAAGTTAACATGGTTATTACAAGGTATGAATCCATATGCTTTGATTAACCAACAGATTTGCCAACTAATTTATCTAAATATATTTCTGAAAACTAAAGCTTTTTGTTTTTGTTTTTAACTGCTTGGAAGTGAACTGCTATACCATTGTTCAAATATTTTCCAAGCGTGAAGCAGTTGGGTCAAATACTCTCAAGTTATAGATTTAAATTTTAAAAATTTTATGCCTAAAATATGCTGAATACTCTCAAATCAAATACTCTCAAGTTATAGATTTAAATCTTAAACATTTTTTTTAATCTTAAAAATTTTATACCTAAAATATGCTGAAGATTAAACACTATAAGCAGGGACTTACAAGGAGAATGATACTAGCAGACCGAAATGCGAGGGGTCTGCTGATCAGCAATACATTCTGCAAGGGAAGATAATCAAGGAGAGTTACTGAACATGGTGTCTGTGATTAGGGCTAGAGACAATGACATAATTTTTTTCCCTTAAAAAAAAAAAACAAGTAGATAAGTCATCTAGCCAAGTATTAAAATTTATTCTACTACTAACCTGAATCGTTTGAGATGTAGTCTGAGAACCTGAGGTAGGTGGCAAATCATAAGCTGTTTGTGGGCTTCTGTGAGTACAACTGGTTTTGAGGAAAACTTTCTACGCTTTGCTGTGATATTAAAGACAGAATGAGATGCAAATTTAAGGATACAAGGAAAAGCTGGGTAAACTCAAAATAATTCAGACATGCATTATCAATTAAACATCTACTGCATTACAGGCATTTTACTGTGTTAGAGATAAAGGCACGGCCTTGCCCTCAAGACACTTAGAATCATGTAAACACACAAAACTTATGAGCTAGTCAAGGTATACAGACATGTAAACAAATAAGCACATTGACTCTTGAACAATAAAGGCTTGGATTACACGGGGCCACTTACATGCAGATTATTATTTTTTTCAATACATGTACAGTCGGCCCTCTGCAGGTTTCGCATGCACAGATTCAACCATGGATCGAAATTTACATCCGCAGTTGGTTGAATCCGCTGATGCGAAATCTGCAGATACAGATGACCTACTACGGAATTTGAGCATCGGTAGATTTTGGTATAAAAGTGGGCGCTCTTGGAACCAATCCCCCATATATACTGTACATGATTTAATATAATCCTGAAAATAAGGCAACAGAATGATACTGGGCTATAATATTTTTAAATGGATTTGGCCATGCCAACTAACAGGAAAAGTTAAAACTCTCCCTAAACATACTTTAATATACTCTGAGTCTAATTAAAACGTTTCATGGTCAGTTCATTTCTTGAAGCTAATCAGGATCCCGGGGGCATGGGGCCTTCCTTCCAAGAACACCCATCCCTGCTTCCTGGGGATCCACCCCAGCACTGCCCAAGAAAGCAAGCCTTTACTAGCTCAGCATCTGAGGTCTCCCTCAGTATCTTGCTATTTTAGTACCAAATCTTAAACAAGTGGAAATGAGGATTCTTTTTTGTTTACCCCCCTGCTTCTCTAGAGGTCCACCTATGGACCTTGTCCTGGCTGGGCCATTGGCTACCAAAATTTGCTCTTGATGTCTAGGAGCTATTCTTCAACTTGTACAACTGCGACTCCAGCCGTAGCAGCAGCTGCTTCTCATGTAGGAAGTAGAATCAGTCCACCATGAGGCTGTCCTCTAACCCATCTCCTCTTGCTACCAGAAGCCTTTCCTCCAGGTCTATGCCCCTGAGATCCAGGTATCGGGCTGCTGCTGAATGTCAAAGACCTACCTTTGGATTGTCATCCAGAAATATATGGTCCAAGTGTAGCTACACAAACGATGTTAACTCCTTGAATTATAATTTTAAACATTCGCCATTATGTATTAAATTAAAGCAGCTCTTTTAGGCCCTTATTTGGTGGACCGAGGAGACACACACAAACATGTTATAAAGCCATATTCTGCATTTATTCATATCTTTCTACTCCCAGATTTGGTGATGGAAGCACCTAGGACCATTCACATTTATGTCCAAGAAAAAAAATACTTCACTATACAAATTTGATAAAGGTTTATTTTCTTTTAACCTTATAAATCTTAGGCTCCTATAAATTAACAGATTTTATATTAGGCAGCACACAGAAAACAATGTTAGTATAAGTTGTTCTAGAATACTATCAACTGATGTGCCATTTTTTCAATGCTGGAACAGCCAATGTTTCTTTTTATTACCTTAGAAGTTTAGTATCTAAAGCCCTAGAATCATTTTTTCAGACATGGAGCTTAAGGAGAATATCTGCAAATATAAAGTATAAACACTAAAATGCCATGTACACATCGACAAAGATAAAGAAACTGGATAAAGACACAGAAGATCCGATGTGGTTTTGTATACCGTTGCCCGGAGGATGATGCTTCTTTAATTGAAATGGCTATTTCATCCCCCAGTGCTGGGTTCCTATGCTCGCCTCTATCAGAGAGCTTATCATAGTAGATCTTAATTGTCTGTTTCCTCCATTAGGTATGTGAGCATCTTGAAAGTGTCTTACGTCTATCCACAGCAACTAGAACAATTACTAACATAGAAGAGACAGTCAGTAGATGGTTTTTGAATAAATTTTTGTTTTTATGAAGCCAAAGTCCATAGCAGCAGTCCAGCTATATGTCTTATTTCCTATTATAAGTATGTAGACACACACACACACACACACACACACATATTATCTATATATCAATGTTTTGATGTAGCAAAAAGACTCATAAAGCAAACATTTCACTCAGTACTAAATAACATGGTTACCTTTTACTATTCCCCTTTGCTACTTTATTCTGCCCTCACATATTAAATTTAAATTTTATTTTATGAATTCTTTCTATAATTTACTATAGGATCAAAACATTTTTAATGTCATCAATAAGGGAAAACAAACACATAGTTCACAAATGCCAATTAAAAAGTAGAACTATCCAGCCAAGTTTCTTTTGATAAACTAACAGTTTATTTCTGTACCTGCTACTAAAGGAATTTATTCCAGCTTCCTTCACTTGTGTTTCTCTTTGCTAACCTTAGAAAAGCAAAGAGAATATACAGCTGCTACTTACAATTGCACTGGTCACATATGTAGATTTTTCCTTCTAAAGCTTCGGTTTCTGTGAATTTGGCCAACATTTCAGTAACCAGACATGGCTGGGAAGCAATATCTTTTCCACTGCATTGGTATCTTTCTGGAAATTCCAGTGACAAGTCCCAGAAAGGTTCTATGGTGTTTGATTTGTTGTCACATGCAAGACATGTAACCTGCAAATAAAAATATTAGTTTCTCAGATTACAATCCTTCTGTCAAAATATTTATTCCTTTCACTAGAAGTCACTGCCAGTAAATTAGCTCTTCTTCTGAAGATGCACTATCAGAATTCTGAATAATCTGTTTTATATTATTTTCAGAGAATAATTTTTTTCTTCCATAAATCCATCATGCATTGATGGGCTTTAACTACTAGGCATTCGAAAAGCTCCAAGGGCATTAGTCAAGTCTGAATTTAGTAGAAAACCAAACCATGGACTCAGTTATATACCCATTGTGTGTATATATATGTGTGTGTGTATGTGCGTCTATACATATATAATATATATGATATATATTTATATAAATTTAATTTAATGTGTTTAGATTATTAGACTTGAGGTTCTTTGCCCCTTTTCCTTCCTCATCTTTCACTGATTGATTTTCTCTCCCCAAATCCCTACAACCTCTTAACCATGATACAAGTAAAATACTACTAGTATATTTTTATATACAGATTTTAAAATATCGTATATTTTTATATATGGTATATTTAGTATATATTTTGAAGCCTTACCAACTGATAATTTCAAAGGATAGTACATATAACATAAATATACATATAATATAAATATTATACATATAATATAAATACTCCCACTTAAAGCAAACATCACTACATTAAAATCCTCATCAAAATATAGGAACCATACAGAATATGAGGCCTTTCTAACAACTTATGTAGGAAACAGAGTAACTGGAAAAGGAAAGAATAATAATTTCAGTAAAGCATTCAGCAGGATTTAATGCCAACAAACACTGCCCATAACTGAAGACAGACTCTGTAGATCTAAAAATCCACACATGATACGAAATATCACTAAACTCTTTCATAAAAGCTATATTCCTGGAACAAACAAAAAAATAAAGAGGCCAATTTTAATGTAGATTTTAGATTTAACACAATGACACAAAGAAAATAATACTCCTGGTGTTTAGTTTGGGAACTCACTAGGACCATGGTCTGACCTTTTGAGAACAGTTTCTTGAATTTGGTGTGGGGGTGGGGCGGGGCGGGGCATTCCAACCTCTGAATCTCCTGAGATGACCAGTTTCCTAAGTGTTTATTACACATTGAAACGAAGAAAGCAAAATGCTACCACAACAATTTTTATTAGTTTCAAAATTCATCCATAAAGGAAAAAACAAGCACATAACCACTCTTGCACTATTCAAAATATAAAATGGCAACTTTCTGGAAAGAAATTTGCAGCCAAGTATCAAAAGTCCTAATGTTTGACAAAGTAATTCTACTTCTAGGACTCTGTCCTAAGGAAATCATTAGAAAAACCATATTAATTGATCATGACATTATAATGATGTCTGGAAACAGTTTACAAGTCAACAATATGGAAATGATTAAATAAATTATGGTATATACATATGATGGACACTGAAATGTTGTGAAAAGAATGATCAAATATTTTGATGACTATGAAAAATCCTTACATTATTAAATGAAAAAGTGAAAAAAAGCAGGTAAATTCAACATGACCATACAATTAGTGGGAAAAATATGTATAAATATTCAGAAGAAAAAAAAAAACCTAGATGGAAATATACCAAAATATTAATAGTTTTATGTGTGGGTTATGTGGAGTTATAGTACTAAGGGATGATTTTTCTTCTGCATAGATTTACTATACCATATAGATTTTCTATACGGTATATATTATTTTCTTTATAATTGTGTATTTTAACTTTTGCATAAAAAGTTAAAAATGGCAGAGAAAGATAGTGGAAAAATAAAATTGCATGCAACACAAGAAGCACAACTCTTATGTGCTAATTGACACAATGTAGAATCTATACATTTCTGAAATATGAAGGGAAATAAACTTCATAGATATTCCCTAAGAAATACATTTGAAATATTTAAACTACATTCCAGAAAAGTATGCTATAAAAACAAAAGGTGGTATCATTACCATGAAAGTTGAACTGAGAAACAGAAGCATGTGTATAGGGGCCTAATTGCCTCAGTTAAAAAATAAACTTTTTTTTTAAACATCTTTATTGGAGTATAATTGCTATACAATGGTGTGTTAGTTTCTTCTTTATAACAAAGTGAATCAGCTATACATATACATATATCCCCATATCTCATCCCTCTTGCAAATAAACTTTTTAATAGATCTTTATTGGAGTATAATTACTTCACAATACTGTGTTAGTTTCTGTTGCACAACAAAGCGAATCAGCCATATGCATATTGACTTACTTCACTCTGTATGACAGACTCTAGGTCCATCCACTTCACTACAAATAACTCAATTTTGAATAAACTTTTTTTAAAGCTCTATGCTCTGGAAAAGTAGAGAGCCGATGTCTAGTAATAGTCTACCAACAAGTCCACTCATTCTAGAGAATCATTAATTAGATGGAAGATTCTGGTTTTGTGACTTTCACAAGGGAAATTTTTGCGGGTGTAATTAAAATAAAGGAAAACCATTTAGGATATTTCTAGATGAAATCACATTTATTTACCTTAAAATTTTGCTACCTACTTGTTAAAGTTTTCAAACCTTGCCCCCTTTGGTTCTATAGGAAATCCTCCAGGGCTACTCCTTGGTCCCTGAAATTTCTCAAGTGTACACCAAATCCATTCCCAGTACAAAAGTATCTTCAGGGCTTCCCTGGTGGCACAGTGGTTGAGAGTCCGCCTGCCGATGCAGGGGACACGTGTTCGTGCCCTGGTCCAGGAAGATCTCACATGCCGCGGAGCGGCTGGGCCCGTGAGCCATGGCCACTGAGCCTGCACGTACGGGGCCTGTGCTCCGCAACGGGAGAGACCACAACAGTGAGAGGCCTGCGCATCGCAAAAAAAGTATCTTCAAATCTGTTCCTTGTGGGATTAAACTCTTCTCAATCCCTCAGAGAACGAATGCAATATCATTAACCTAAGAAGCTCTGTTTCCTGATTCCCTCTCCCCATCAAAAAGTTTTAATACCATGGATGTAAAACTACTTCCAATGATTCATGAAGGAAGCAACTATAAGAGTGAGCTGACTTCTTCATACATTGTAAAAGTGACCAATTTTGACCTGACAACAGTACTAGTGCTAACATACTCGATATACAGAGAATATGCATTTTTTAGGCTTCACTTTATGAATTCCCCAAGATGAAAATAAGATTTTTAAAAATCCATACCTGACTAAGAAGTTGTCCATGAAAGATGTTATTTACAACATTCAGAACCTGCTTGATAAGTTTCCTTTGAGAAGTGGGGATAAGAGCTGGTAACCTGGTACCAGTTGTCTCTAGTTCATGTTGTATTTTATCCAAAAGCTCACAAAGAAATTCCTGAGCATCTTGTTGGGCATAACCACGAAAAGCAGGAATTAGTCTCCATACTGAGTGTAGCATAGCAAATGGTGAGACCAAGGCCCACTTTCCAGACCACATGACTTGGAACAAAGTATGCAATTCATGACAGAGAGAAATGTATTGTGAACTTGGCTCCCTTGGCTGTATAAGTTCCATCTTTCTACTCTTTGATGCTCCACCGCTTAGTCCTGATGATAAACTTGGATGTCTGGGGCGAACAGAGCATGTTTCTTTTTCTTGGCATTCATTCATTTGATATACTGTATCTGTGGTTGGAGGATGCTTATAAGATGATCTTGTTTTATCACTAGCTGTCACAGCTAGCCATTGGTTCAGATCAAGTTTTAAAAAACATTGTCGAAAAATAAGTAAATGACTTAACACTTGAAGAACAGAATTCATATAGCAAGTGTTTCCCAAATTTCTCAATCCTGTTACACCAGGAGTTACTATTGGTCTTCGTTTAACAGAGGAGTCACTGGCTTCTTTTAGTCTTACATCTTCTGAGGTAGATACTACTTTATCTTTTGCTGGTGATGCTGAGGCTTGCAGTGGTACTTGAACAGGAACTATTTCTACTCTGGTGGACTCAGCTAGACCTTGCAAACGTAAACTCTTTCTTGGAGGCATACTTTCCAATTCTGCTTTAACTTGATACTCTAATTCTTGCCGTCTTTTCTTCACTTCTCTTTTTGCTATTTTTTCCTGAAATTGTTCTTGCCTTCTTCTTCCAGTGGGTGACTGTTCAAACCAAGTTCGAAAGATTTTACCCATTAGTATCCTTCTCCTGTGCCAAAGAGCAGTACACATTTGATCTTCATTTTGAAGCAGAGATTGGGTGCCATCATGTAAGAAATAAGAATCATCACTTGTACCCACAGACCGTAAAACCCTTCCACTACGAGTGGTGCAGTGATAATTTTGACTTTTGATTGCACTTAATGTACTTCGTAGTAACTTCAGGTCTCCAATTGCATTATCATTAAGAACATAATCATCACAAAGGTAACAAAAAACATACATCTCGTTCACCTCCAATGCAACAGGATGACTGCTTTCTTGAAAGTGCCTGAGTGCATGTTCTTCAATATATCTTCCACAGGCCACATGGGAACAGCTAAGGCAAGCCCAAATAGACTCAGTTGTATTGCAGTCCACACAATGCCATTTCTGAGGGTTGAGGATGGAATGGTCTTGAGCAAGCCGCAACTGCCCAATGTGTTTGCACTTATCCATTGTTAGCATTTATTTAGTCTAGCTGAGAAACACATAATCCAAACAAGTCTCTGTTCATAACATTTGAAGCATCTGAAAACTAAGCAGAACAATGTAAATTTTTAATAAAAGAAAAACAAAAAGCCAATATTTTTCTTTTTCACAAGGTATTTTTTCCAGGAATTATTTTATTTTTCCAGGAATAATTTAATAAAATTGCTCTCTCTGCTCCCAGTACTTGGGCTGCCTGTCATAATATCATAGGCAGTTCTCACTTTTCATTTACTCTAGACTTCACTAATCTTTCATCCACCTTGCTCTGAAAGCACACACACATCACCTAACTTTCTCTGATGGTTCCTTTTAAAAACTTTGTTTTTAATTTTATGCCACCATCTACTGGTAAAGAATGGGTAGCAATCCCTTTTCACATCCCCTTTTATCCAATAGTCTGAAGGCAGTTTACAAAAATATTCATTTTCTTAAAAATTGGGACTGGCAAGACCCAAATACATCTCATTAGTGTCTATATTCTGAGAGCCCTAAGTGGAGTTACTAAAATATAATCATAGTTAAAAGCATGGGTTTTGAAGTAGAAGAACTTAGGTTTGAAGCTACCTCTGCCACATACTGTTTATATGTCTGATTTGATCAAATATTCTAACTTCTCTAAACTTCATCTGTAAAACAGGGAAGATCATACCACCTTCACAGAATTATTAAAGGACTGAGATAACAAAATATCTGGCACATAGTATGCTCAGATATTTTGTGAGATATATAAATGCTCAGGAAACAATAAATATCTACACATAGCTATAGTGAACAAATCAATATTACATTCTATTTATTTAAATAATACTAAATAAAAATACGAAATATTCTAATTAACTACCATTTAAAATTTGGCTTTCCAGTAGTAAATCAATAATGACCTTTAATTCATGGCTCTGTAACGATGATAGACTCTTGATTTGATAGACTTGACAGTTTGCCTTAAGGAAAGAGAAAAGCATTCTCCCATTCTGTCTTTGTATTTGAATAGACTCTCAGGAATGTGCAAGGATGTATAAGCAAATTAAGAAAAAAGAGGAAAAATATGAAGTGAGTGGCAATATAATGAACTTCTACATTCTGGCAGGCTAAGCATTATCTGAAATTAGAAGCTTATTTCAAAAAACAAACCCACAGGGCTTCCCTGGTGGCGCAGTGGTTGAGAGTCCGCCTGCCGATGCGCGGGACACAGGTTCGTGCCCCGGTCCAGGAGGATCCCACATGCCGCGGAGCGGCTGGGCCCATGAGCCATGGCCGCTGAGCCTGCGCGTCCGGAGCCTGTGCTCCGCAACGGGAGAGGCCACAACAGTGAGAGGCCCGCATACCGTAAAAAAACAAAAACAAAAAACCCCACACACCAAAGAAACTTAACATAATAAAACAAATGTGATTCTGACCCAGAAACTTGTTCCTTTATCAGTTAAAGAAACACATCTGCTACCTGAACCTAAAAAGAGTGAAACGAAATCTAGTTAAAAAGTAGGGAATCACAAAACATTTTCTTCATTAACATAAATTGAACACAAATTTTAGGTTGCAGCTGAGGACCTAGATACAGAGCACTCACAACATTGTGTGTAGCATGATCAATGCTTTACATTTTTTAGGACAGCAAGACTATGAATTTCAATGTTACTTGCAGATGCTGCCCAAGGCCCTAAGAAAACTGCAAAGGTAAAGTTGATTTTTGGTTTTTCCCACCTCTTTTTTGTAAAATCTCCTAGCAATCAGAGATACTCCTGCCCACCACCAATTTCTTAACTCTTAAATACAGGGTTTGCTGAATAAAGATTTAAGACTGCCAGCCCCAGCCCTCACAACTTCACACACTTCACTTCTCTTCCCTCAAAATTTCCTGAGGCCCAAAATCTGGTCAAATATAGTATTTTATTAGAACTAGCATTCAACAATAGCTGCTAATGGCAAAAGTAAGACATCAGTGATTAATATGCTCCATTACCCTAAATCCTTCCAGGTACTGAGGTTAATAATCTTGGAATCATACTTGTCTCCTCTCTTTCTCTCTCCCCACATCAATCCTTTAGGAAGAATGTTTGGCTCTACCTTCAAAATATATCTAGAATCTGATTACTTATTATCTCTACTGCCACCACCCTGGACCAAGCCACAATCAAGTGGATTACTGCAATTAGGCTCCTAAATGGTCTACCAGCTTTGATCCTTGCTGCCACCAAAAGTTTACTGTCCACACAGCAGCAGCACACTCTGCCTTTAGACCCAGACAATGAGGGCCCAGACCTGACACGTTAGAGGGCCCCTGCCTGGCCCTCATTATGTGGAGTCAGCAGAGTCATGGGATGTGGCCATCTGGAACAAGCATACATCCCAAACTCCCCTTTTAAACTGCTACTTGGGACCTGGAGAATTCCCTGCCCCAGTCATCCTCAAATCCTGCTTCCAGGGCATACCAGCAATAAGAAGCCACTGAAGAATTCTATAAAGGAGAATGACACAATCAGATATGTAGGTTACAGAGGGATCTGAACGGCAGATCTAGAGGAGGGATGAGTAATTAAAGGAGACTCTACTGCTCCAGATATTACAAGGAAATTAAAGCTGTAGCAAAGACAGGAGTAGAGGTAGATTAGTGCTGACCAAACACTGGTTGAAAGAACTGACCCAATATGGAGATTAAGTGAAGAATCTAGAGTTCTCTTCTATCTACTTTTACTTAAAAAGGATCATATAAAGAACACAGAGATAATTTAGTTAAACATTTGTTTCTGGCAAGTCATAGACAATAATTATTAGTTCAACTTCTCGTAGAGATGAAGTGGGAAATGCTGTTTATTTACACTCAAATTATTTCATTCTAAAATTTTAAAGAGGTGGTATGAGTTGACACCTTGCAGAACATTCAGAAAATAAGGCTCAAAAGAAAAAAAACCTAGAAAGAATATATATATATATACACACACACACACACATATATGTATGTGTATATGTATATATATATATGCATTCATTCATTTTTGGGTTATCTCGGGGTACTAGGACTACAAATTATTTTATTAATCCAGATTTTTAAATTCCCCAAAATAAGTTTTAAATAGGAAAGATAGTGTTAGATTATAGACTAGTCTCTTTACTTCCTTCTTCTCTATATCCTGCAAATACATTCCCTTAGTTATAAGGAATTTTCCTATTTTGTTACAGTTGTTACTAAAAAATCTATTTAGATGATGGCAAGGCCCCTGACCTTCAACAGGAAGTGGCCTATAATCAAATAGCATAATTCCATTTGATGCAAAATTGTAAAAAGGGTGAAATGTTGATCAGATGCCATCTCTCGGAGAGGCAATATAGCAGGGAAGAGGTCTCACAGCACAACAGACCTAAGGAATCCAAATGCCTGAGTCTAACACTCGGCTGCATTTATTACGTGACATAGACAATTATTTATGTTCCACATACCTCAGTTTTCTTATCTGTAAAATAACAGTAGTAATAACATCAATAGGGTTGATGAGGGAATTAGGGAAATTTATATTTGTAAAGCACTTACAACAATTCCTGGCACTTAATAATATGGCCCTTAGTACATCTTACCTGCCAATAATAATAATAATAATAATAATAGTATTACTACTACTACTATTTATTAATATTAATATTATAAATGCTAGCTTCCCTCTAGTTTTATCACTTTTAGCCAGGGGTTCTTCTCAGGCAAATGTGTACTAAGGCAAACTTAGGTACTAACTGATAATTAAGATGTTAGCTGAGGACTAAGGTCAGACCTCTCCCAGGGGTATTTGCATTTTAAAAGGCGATCTTTCAGATAAAATCTTTTTAAAAATCCAAAGAAGTGAAACCAGAATGGTGGAATGACAGATCATGAGATTAATATTTTAGAGTAGGGGGCCCACTTGCTCAGTCTATTTATGAAAGAAACCAGTAGGGGGTGGACGACCAAGCGAAGGGCAGGGAAGAATGAAGGAGCTAGAGAGCCAGGCTGCTGCCACCAGAGACCTCCAGTTTGCTCTGCTGCCTGGAGCCATAGCTCAGAGACAGTTACTAGAGTACCCCAAAGGGGCCTGGTCACACAAAGATCTAAAAGCCTGGCCACAGCTCGGAGACAGTTACTAGCGTACCCCAAAGGGGCCTCGTCACACAAAGATCTACAAGCTTGGAAGAGAAGAAAGGGGGATGGGAGTATTTCTTGACACTTCCTATTTTCCTCTACTGGGTTCAGAGCACTTCTTTTCATTTGCTAATCCACTGCTGAGAAGCTGTATATTAGATCTGTTTGGCTCCAGCAGATAGGATAAGTGATTTGGGGCAGTATATTCATTTTATAGAGAGTTAACAAAATATTTTTGTACCCCCCACATGTAGATTCTGGTAAAATATTACCTGTATCTATATATAATAGCAATATACAAATAGCCAAGATGTTTTGAATGAAATCTATATATAAAGATTAAAATTACCTATATCATTTCTCATATTTAAAAAAAGTTTCACACTTTAAATTTCACTTAACAGCTATGAAATGGCTTTTTTTAAAACCAGATATGCTATCTTTATTTTAAATACAGATGGATTTATAAATATTCTGAAAGCTTCGCTCTGTCATTCTTCACTGCTTAAAGACAATAAAAATTTTAATTTGTTCAAAGAAAACCATTCAAGCTACTCAAACTTTTCATGCCATATAAATGAGCAAGCATCTTTATTTTTACAATTCCCTTCAGCAAATCTCTAAAGTTTACAAAATAATTGTATTTGACTTGTTGAAACCTAATTATTTTACAGAGTTAGCATACCATTAAAGCAATTATAAAATAGAAAGCTAAAATGACTAGAAGAGAAATAAAACGTAAGATCTTATTAGATATGGTATTTATAGTCAAAGGTTTATATCCACACAAACATCAAATAAGATTACAGGTAAAATATTTAACTTGTTACGGTTCGACAGCACAAAACTGCTTATACTTACCACACAGTGAGGACTCTGTAGAATCTATTTTAATGGCTCTTCAAACCTCTTCTTGTAATGAACCCTTTCTACCAGCAGAGGTTCAATGGTCAGATGTAGATAGCCATCTACCAAGTCTTTATCTTCAGACCTAGCCCTTCTGAACCAGTGCCAGGCACACTTCAACTCAGCTTACCTATACATCTTGCCTTCACAGAATTAGCTTTTCCAATATTCTCTTATTAAAGATACTGTATTATCATTCAAGTACCCAGGCTACAAATCTTACACTTTTTTTTTGATTCCTCCCTCCCATCTTTTCCATGCGAACATTCAATTTGTCATATATAGTAGGGTTATCATTCCCCAAGTCTTGATTCCTTTCCATTTCCAGAACTATCATTCTCATTATGGACAAATCATTCTGAAGCACAGCAGTAACCTCCAAACTGGTCTCTCATCATCCGGACTCTCGCTTTCCTTCATAGTACTATCCTGCCAAATTAATCTTCAAGTTTGCTTTGAGCCTTTAATGCTTGTACTTAAAATCCTCTGTTCCTCATAGTCAAGTAAAGCAGTGGATTTCTAACTTCGACTAAGACTCCTTTAGAAACTTTACATCAGGTTCCAGTAAATGTGTGTATACATGTAACACACATACCTGGAGCAAAAGTTTCACAAACAATCCTTATAAAAATAATGTATTCTGATATTTCCTATTCTATTTCATTTAAAAAGAAAATGCTGGTCACAAATCACTAAACGGCAGTTTTTCAAATACTGCAATAAAAAAATACTTTACATTTGACAGTCGTGCTTTCAAAATTCTCCAGATTCCAGCCTATCTTCTTCGTCTCATCTTATTACCCCTCTGTCATGAGCACTCCAGACAAAAGGAATAATCTCCAGTTCATTTCCTGAACTCATCTTCCTCATTCCCTCACTTCCACCTTTAAAAAATTTTATCTATCCTCCAAGGCCCAACTCCTTCATAAAGTATTTCTAGTTAAGAAAATCTTCTTCCCTCCTAACTTCCTAAAAGGCTTGAATTGTGCCAAATGTGAATCCTTGGGTTTATCTGTGTGCACATCCTTACTCTGCCAACTACCTGCTGGGTAGGTTCCCTGTGGTAAGGGAGGGACTACTCAAGCATCTTTTATCTCCTTAATAAGAAAAGGTAAGGGCTTTATGAAGATCCTCTAGGTTCTATAGCCATACTGTTTCAGGCTACCAAATTCTTGGCACAGTCAACTAGTATTAACTGCAGGCCCACTTCAGTTTTCTTTGTGTCTTTTAAATCAGTGGTTAAGAATAGAAAGTCATTGATCACCAGTGACCAAAACTGTCCCCTCCTCTTAACCAAGTGGCCGTTTTGCCCAGCTAAGGCAGTTTCCTGATAGTTTGTGATGTCATTATCCTACTTCCTCTGTTCTTAACCGAAGCCTACCATGTGTCTTGTCCCATCCTACGTGCTTCCAGATGCCCAAAATAGATCTTACACAAAAGCAGACTGAGAAATACTTCCCCAACCCTAATTGGGGTATTTTAAATTTTGGTATGACATGTAGTGACCCTTTAAATAAATATTTGTGCTCCAAATATAAGTATTACTAAAAGCTATAAGAATCACTGAAAAATTAGAAGGGTAACTAATTTTTTACTTCGAAAATGAACAATCCACTATAAACTTTTAGTTATCTTTAACATAATGATCTTTCTCAGGTGACCACTCACTTTCCACCTCAGTTTCTTTAGAAAACACTTAGAAGAAAGCATAGAAACTACAAGAGGTTAGGTACCACAGATCAGTTATATGAAAGTAATTTAGATTTTCTCATCAGTGCAATTAGTAGCATAGTTTTCAGATTTTTCTCATTAAAAATGTTTTTATGGAAGTCTGGAAGTTACCATGAAAAACAAACACAAAAATAGCCAAACTAAATTACTATTTTAAAAAGTGACATAAAATGAGGGAAATGGCTAATATACATTTCTAGAAAGTATTTTAAAATCTGAATAGTCACTAATATAACATCATCATGCTCTATTAAGAAACTTCCCTCTTTCATAGTTTATACTTAGTCAAATAATCATCATATAAGATTTACCTTTTATATAATGCCTAGTGTGTCTTATAGGCACAGTTTTTACAACTATCAAAGGATTGTTTAAAACTCTTATAAGACCACATGATAAATTCAAACTCCTGAACATGGCATGTAAGAGTTTTCAAATTGTGGCACAATATGTACTTTTCTACTTTTATCTATGACCAGCCATTTCCCACACATCTTTTGTTAAAATGTTTTTATATACCAATGACCACATGGTGAATAAGTTCAATTTTTTAAACATTTCATAACTGGGATATGAACTCTTGTTTCATAGGAAATGGGTAATATAAATACTTATATAAATTATATACTTATTGAAGAAAAAAACATGTACCACTGGGCATAAAGTAGAATATTTAAATAAAATTGTCACAGTAACCATCTTTATCTCATTAAAGAAAATTCTCCCGAGACTTCCCAAGAGGGATGGCATATGTTGAACCTTTATTTAACAAAGATAATTTTTGTAACAAAACTTATTTTTCTTTTAACAATACCAAATAACCTAAACAGATCCTCTAGAAGCTATTAAAAGTAGGAAGATTTGTTATTTTCCATGATAAAAGATAGGAGGAAATGGCAATTTCAATAGGAAGTAGGCCTTAGGAATTACTAACCACCACAATCCTTACATGCATTTGGATAAGAATGAAAATAACTATCCACAGTAATTAGGGCAAACCTTACCCACTCCTTATAAGCAGTTTTCAATTTTCCATTTATTTCATGGAACCACCATAGTACCCTGTTCTCTTAAGAGATGTTTATAAAATGCCAAGGGTCAAGCATAGTGCCTGGTACATATAAAGGGATTCAATATTTTTGAATGAACAAATTATTGAATGAATAAACACAATGGGCTCTCTAACTCCCTCTGCTCCGTCTTAGGTATGCTATTATGCCTATTATGTGTTTTGGCACCTCTCCTTGTCAATCATGATGTATTTCCTTTCCTTTATCCTTAGAAAGGCTCTGGTTATTCTTTCTTCCTCTAGAGATCTAGAATCTATAATTACCCGGATCTTGCTTGAAACTCATTAAACAATAAAGGATACTCTTTCCCTGGGCCTTCTTCAAGTCTTAGCATGCCTCTCCTGAGGCACAGAGATTGTATCTAGTTGACCATCTAAGGAAAAGCAAGTTCTGCTGCCAGATTATTTGATTTCCTCACCCACCACCGCTTACAAGTATTTCATTCACAGGCAATTTTGTTCCAAAATATTTATCATTACATCAACCCACTGCAGCTAACTTCATAACAATAGGGGAAACATTCATAAAAAGATTGACCATTCTACCATGGGTCTAGTAAATTGAGCTCAAATACTTTGTGGGAAATGGCCAGACTGTTATTCTAGTACATATATGACTTGGCCTAACAAGTATATTCTTGCACTATAAATTAGTTTTCTATGGCATGTAAAACTCCATTAAAAATGAATTTCTTATAATAAAGTGTTTATGATGTCTGAAAGTGCTATGAAAAATCAATTGTACTTCTTATAGTAATCTTGGTCAGAAGCCAGTATTGGTAGAATCCTTTTATATTTTAGTTACTTGTCACCTGTTTGGGCTGGGCCTAATGGCAAAACTGTCCCCATTACTGAATTCAGGAAATGATTGGGCATACATTTCCTATCTTGATTAGACTCCTAAGCGCATGCTCTCAGCCTCTCTCTAATCTCGCTCAACTAGACAACTCCATTAGAATCTGGCAATGTTCCTTCTGGCTAACATTGCCAGGAGGGAGAAAACTTCAAAGCATGTTTTTTTCTGCTACCAAGATGCCAAAATGTTGCCTTTCCCTGTACTTCTGTATGATCCAAAAACCCAATTGAGCGAACATTTACAGAGGTTTTTCCTCCATGTTAAGCAGTAAGTCAGGTGCTAGGGTTACAAATAAAATACAATCAGACTCTGCCTTCAAACAATCCAACAAGCAGAAAATCCTCTTATGTACTACCAATGCTATAACACTCAGTAAGATTCAAGTGTGTAGAGGAAAAGTTTGGTAGAGGTATATATGATACCTTATTTCTTTCTTTTTGGAGTGCAAGAAAAAAAATATGTGAAAAAGGGAGGTAAAGACAATTGGGTAGAAACAATATACTTCAAACATTTAACCCAAATCTTCAACGGATTTCCCATTTTAAATATTCCAAAAAGTTTATCATTGTATATTACACTAAACATGGATTCACCAATCACTTACATTTTTTTAAGCTTAAAAAAAATGTGGGACATTAATGTTTTCAACGAAAAACAAGACTTATGCACAATCAAACCAGTCAAAACACTTCAACTTTCTACCATGTATATGTATTGAACTCTCTGTTCAATATCAGAATGTGTCTAAATTTCAATATGAATAGTCTACAATGATAAATACTGGAATGAAAAATCTGCTACCCATTGCAAAATTAATGGCTAGGACACAAAAAGCTAGAGAAATGGCAGTTCGGGGGAGAGAGGCTAAATGAGACAAAATGTATTAAATCTCTTTCAAATGGCCTGAGACACTAAATTAAGGTTAAAAAGATTAGGGTTCCAAGAATACAAAGTGTTCATCTCTTTCAAGACAACTAAGTACTGAATCTCACTGTGATTATGAAATATTCTACGAACATGTGCTTAACTTATGCTTGGCTTTCCTAATTTGATCACAGTGAACAGCCAATTCTTTTTCCTTGTTTATACCTAAAGCTGGTATTAAAGACAACTCAAAATGGAATTCCAGGCCCAACATTACCACCCCCCTACTTTTACCCCACAGGCAGCTACTTAACAGATAATAAGGAATTCAAGTGCAGGGCCTGAAAGTCGTATTTCTATGCTAATTTCACAACCCCGTTACTCGCAGGATCTGACAAGGCTTAAAAATGGGGAGCGGGGGTTTGAGGATAAAGCGGCTCTCTCAAGGCTTGCTTATTTTTTAACTTCCAAAATTAAAACTGCAAGAAATTATCCAGTTACCAGTAGAATTTACAACAGCTCAAACTTGAAGTCGAAACAATTACCATGTTTCACTTTCTTTTTTATTGCGGGGGTGGGGGAGAGGACGAGTCCTACTATTTCGTAAACTTGAGCAGTCATTTTCTTCTCCCTATGCTGACACATTTCTTTATGCCCCCCGAATAAGTTTAGCCTATTAGCATTCCTTCCCCGAAGGCCAGCGGGAATGGTTTAGAAAGCTGGTATTCAAAAATCCCAAGTGTCTCTAAGTGGCAGCAGGTGCTGGCAGTGCCGGGACCCGATCAATGGAGGCAAGGCAAGACATTCCTTCTAAATGGAGGACTAGAACCGCCCTTCCAAAGCATCCCAGGGGCGCTTCGCGCATCACTTGGCGGCACTCAGAGCCAGGAGGAGGATGCGGTTTTATCTCGACAGTGTCAGCTCTACAGAGCGCCCCAGCCCGCATCAGATACACGATCAGATTCGCGATTACATCTCCTCCAAGCTCCGTCCGGCACGCGGGTCGGGGCACAACTCCCCCTCTGCAGCCCCTCAAGTCCCCCAAATTTTGCCCCTTCTCCCAACTCGTCCCCCGCCCCCAGCCGAGCGCAGGGTGGCTACGTGGTACCCCTGGCCACAGGGGACGCCGCTCCTGGCAGCATCTCTGGGGACTCACGAGGTGCCGGCACCGGCCAGGGCATCGCTCGACCCATCTTAACTTCCCAGAGGCGCCAATTCTAAATTCGCCGGACCCGCCGCCGCTGCCGCCACCTCCTCCTCCACGCGCCCCTAGGCTCGCTCCCCTCAGTCCGTCGGCAGCCCCCTCTCCCTCCCTCAGGACCCCTGCGCCCTGCGCGGCGGGAAAACGCCGCTAAGTGCCTCCCGGCCCTGGGGGCTCCCGTCGCATCTCTGCTCCAGCAGGGAGCCTCGCTCCGCCAACCGCCGCAGCCGCGCGCGCCTCTCACGCACACTCACCAGCCCGAGCCGGAGCGGCCATCTTAGCGCTCATCTCCCGCGCCCCACTTCCCCGCTCCCCGGTGCCGCGGCTACAGCAACAGCGGCGGCGGCGGCGGCCCGGTCGGGCGGCTACGTCAGCGGTGACGCCGCGGCTGACCCCGCCTCCCTCCCCTCCCAAGCCTTCGGAGGGCCCAAGGGGGCGGGCCGCGCTGCGTGGCGACTGCGGACCCGTGGGTTGCCGGCCTGAGAGGGAAACCCGCGCCCGGCCTCCGACTGGGCGTCCGGGGATGGATGTCCCCCGGCGCCGCCTGTAGCCCTGCGCGGGCAGTAGAAGCTCCTCCGGGGCGGGCTTCGCACCTGTCGTAGCCGTCGGGGCCTGGGAGGGGGCATCCAGTGTTTCCTCCCAGCCAGTGAGATGCACAATATCCCCTAGGCGTCCTTACTCCTTCACAGAATTTCTGCCACTCAGCGCCGAATTGGTTGACAGAAACGCGCGCCAATCTCGTTGTCGTCAGAATCTGCCCAAACTGGCGTAGAAAGTTTTCAAGAAAACGTTTCCTTCTCGAGGATGCACTCAGGTGTGAGCTCAAGTGGCGGCGACTGCTTTGAATTTGGCTTCTTCAGACGGCAGTCGGGCAAGGAAGGTTTCAGAATGGGAAACTCCCTGAGAAATCAGAGGTAAGGTACACGAAAGTCACCTCTGTCCAGCGTTACTTTACCTGAAATTGCCAATTTAAGGTAATGAAGTAGATTCCAAAAAGAAACGAAGGGAAGAGACTGAGGGATAAAAATCTGGAGAAGAGTAAAGTCAAGCCCATAGGTACGGGAAGATTAATCCGTTACTGTTTATTGAGCTTTTACTTTGCGCTCGGCTCCGAGCCAGTTCTGCGCCGCTACCCCGTGGGGAGTGTGGAAAATGAAAAGACACTGTCTTCCTAAGGGGGGAGCTTGAAGAATCAGCGAGACAAACGTGCGAAGTTAACATGTCAATGGAGTACAATATCTTGCAATATATAAGGCAAGCTATAAAATTGTTCATATCTTTTAATCAGTTCCACTTTGGGGAATATCTTTCAATGATATGACCTTAAAAAAAAATGAGTGCACAAAGCTATTCATAGCATATTATTCAAACAACAAAAATTTGAAGGGAAAAAAACCCAAATCTAACCAAAAGGAAATGGCTAATTAGCTTCTGGCATATTGGCCTCAGGAATTCTTACGCAGATCACAAAATGGCAATAGC